>NC_134359.1:27387189-27582189 GCF_048569485.1 Anomaloglossus baeobatrachus
ATGATTGGCAGAACTGGCAGAATTATGAGGTTAAAGCTACTAAAAGTCTTTGTAATGAGACTCAACTCTGCAGTACCGCCCTTCTCCACACATTGACTGATGAAGATGAGAGCTGAAAGCAGAGAGATAATCACGCTCAGATCTGCTGTTCTCCAGCACATGTCATTATACTGCAGTGAGGAAAGCAGGCTGTTATTATGTCTCACAAAGAGCCTGTACTAAGCTACTGTGGAGGGTATTTTGTTTCCCCACTGCTCTAACTGTAAAGAACCCTTTCCTATTTAGCTGCCGGAATCGCTTTTCTTCCACTCAGTGAGTGTCCCCTGGTCCTTAGTATTGTCTTTGGAAGAAATAAGTCATGTGCCAGTCCTTTATATTGACCACACATGTATTTATACATATAAATGAGATCTCCTCTGAGACGTCTTTTTCCTAAGCTAAACAAATGTAACTTTTCCCACCTCTCATCATACGGGCGGCCTCCATTCCTTGTAGTAGTCTAGTTGCCGCCTTTGAACTGACTCTAACTTCTGAATGTCCTTTTTAAAATGTGGAGCCCAAAACTGGATCCAATATTCCAGATGTGGCCTTACAAGTGATTTATAGAAGGGTAACAATACAATGTAATAGCTTGATTTTATCTCTCTTTTTATACACCCTAAAATCTTGTTTGCTTTTGAAGCTGCTGCCTGACATTGAGTGATGCTGCTCAACTTACGTGTAACCAGAATATCCAAGACTGCAGTAAGCAATAAACTCAGCAACACAATATTTAAAGATAAACTAAAACATTTTTTGCCTTGTAGCTCCAAATTCCTGAGTTTGGATCCAACAAGGGAAATATCTGCATAGAAAAATTATTGTCAAAATACTGCTGGGGGGCACTGGGACTCAGGTAGAAAGAGAACTCCTGAGTGCAGTAAGACAAAAACCCACAAGAGGTCGCTAACACAAGAGCAGGGATAGTCAATCAGTCAGGGTCTATGCCAGGATGTCACGTCTGTACAGGAGAAAACAAGCCAAAGTCAAAGAACAGAGCCGAGGTCAGATACCGGGAGAGCAAATAAGCACAGGAGAGGGAGTGGAGGACAGGGCACAGGACCAGAGTCTGGAGGACAGGGAGGAATGATGGTAAGGTCGAGAAGGAGGGACAGAGGTCAGGACAGGCCAGGGAAACGGAGGTCAGGTCAGACAGGAGGGATGGAGGTGAGCACGAACAGTACTGGGTAGCACGACAAGAGACAGAGAACTTCTCTCAGGAACAGTGCACACAGCAGAACCGGAAATATTACGGGCGGCGTCCCGGAGGTAGTAACCCCAAGATATGGTGACGTGACCCCCGGAACAAAGTCAAAACGAACGGGCCCCTCCCAGGGGACCTAAACCCCGGAGGCAGAATACATTCACCGGCTCAGGGATGGCAGAGACATGCATGAAGCATGACAATTATGTTCTCATCCACTACTCCAAAGTCATATAGATGTGTAGATTGATTAGTTTCCTAAAAATGTGGCCTCTATGCCAACAATCTCAATTTGGGGAGACAAGTTGACCAATATGACCAGAAAAGTGAATGAGTGTGTCCAAATTTGCAACACATTTGGATATTTTCGGAACGTTCTCGGAATATAAGGTCCTGTTCTCGGGTGGTTGGCCATGAAAAAAAGTCCTAGGAATATGGAATACCATTATGTATCACATTTAAAAAGTACTTTAGGAACCTTGCTAGGAAGAATAACTATAATTTCCATTTTATTTGGCTTCAGCAAGAAATCAGTCACTTCTTTTTTTTTTTTTACTTTTCTAGAGTTATTTTAAATTTCTCTTTGATTGATTTCAATTGTCTCTGTATCAAAACTTAAAGAATTTCCTACAAAGACTAAAACAATGGAGCAAATAAGACCTCTGCTGAACTCATCGCTAATTGAATATTTTTTTTTGTATCCTGCAAGTTTCATCAAGGTTGCTCTGTGGACAATATGGTAATTCAAAGCCCAAGAGAAAAAGAGGTTTGTGGATGAGCACGGACAAACGCGATTCATAAGATTCACTAGTAGTTGAAGTTTCCTTTATTTCACAGAATGTTAAAAAAGAAAAAGCATCTTTTTAATTATCGCACATGCAGATATACCAGCAGTTGCTTTTCCAAAATTACAGACCAAAACCAAACCCTAAAAAAACAGGAGTTGTGAACAAAACAGGTTCCATTTCAGACCTACAGTACAGACCAAAAGTTTGGACACACCTTCTCATTCAAAGAGTTTTCTTTATTTTCATGACTCTGAAAATTGTAGAGTCACATTGAAGGCATCAAAACTATGAATTAACACATGTGGAATGAAATACTTAACAAAAAACTGTGAAACAACTGAAAATATGTCTTATATTCTAGGTTCTTCAAAGTAGCCACCTTTTGCTTTGATTACGGCTTTGCACACTCTTGGCATTCTCTTGATGAGCTTCAAGAGGTCGTCACCGTAAATGGTTCTCACTTCTCAGGTGTGCCCTGTCAGGTTTAATTAGTGGGATTTCTTGCCTTATAAATGGGGTTGGGACCATCAGTTGTGTTGTGCAGAAGTCTGGTGGATACACAGCTGATAGTCCTACTGAATAGAATTACTGTTAGAATTTGTATTATGGCAAGAAAAAAGCAGCTAAGTAAAGAAAAAACGAGTGGCCATCATTACTTTAAGAAATGAAGGTCAGTCAGTCCGAAAAATTGGGAAAACTTTGAAAGTGTCCCCAAGTGCAGTGGAAAAAAACATCAAACTCTACAAAGAAACTGGCTCACATGAGGACCGCCCCAGGAAAGGAAGACCAAGAGTCACCTCTGCTGCGGAGGATAAGTTTATCCGAGTCACCAGCCTCAGAAATCACAGGTTAACAGCAGCTCAGATTAGAGACCAGGTCAATGCCACACAGAGTTCCAGCAGCAGGCACATCTCTAGAACAACTATGAAGAGGAGACTTTGTGCAGCAGGCCTTCATGGTAAAATAGCTGCTAGGAAACCACTGCTAAGGACAGGCAACAAGCAGAAGAGACTTGTTTGGGCTAAAGAACACAAGGAATGGACATTAGACCAGTGGGAATCTGATGAGTCCAAATTTGAGATCTTTGGATATAACCACTGTGTCTTTGTAGAAAAGGTGAATGGATGGACTCTATATGGCTGGTTCCCACCGTGAAGCATGGAGGAGGAGGTGTGATGGTGTGGGGGGGCTTTGCTGGTGACACTGTTGGGGATTTATTCAAAATTGAAGACATACTGAACCAGCATGGCTACCACAGCATCTTGCAGCGGTGTGCTATTCCATCCGGTTTGCGTTTAGTTGGACCATCATTTATTTTTCAACAGGACAATGACCCCAAACACACCTCCAAGCTGTGTAAGGGCTATTTGACTAAGAAGGAGAGTGATGGGGTGCTACGCCAGATGACCTGGCCTCCACAGTCACCAGACCTGAACCCAATCGAGATGGTTTGGGGTGAGCTGGACCGCAGAGTGAAGGCAAAAGGGCCAACAAGTGCTAAGCATCTCTGGGAACTCCTTCAAGACTGTTGGAAAACCATTTGCGGTGACTACCTCTTGAAGCTCATCAAGAAAATGCCAAGAGTGTGCAAAGCAGTAATCAAAGCAAAAGGTGGCTACTTTGCAGAACCTAGAATATAACACATATAATCAGTTGTTTCACACTTTTTTGTTAAGTATTTCATTCCACATGTTTTAATTCATAGTTTTGATGCCTTCAATGTGAATCTACAATTTTCAGAGTCCTGAAAATAAAGAAAACTCTTTGAATGAGAAGGTGTGTCCAAACGTTTGGTCTGTACTGTATACAAAATTTGCGCTCTAAATTCACATTCACATTGTATCCAGCAAACAGGATTTTCCTATATAACCTAAAACCAGTGCTATACTGGCACTATCAGGCTGATTATATACGGACCTTTAGTTGTCAGCTTGAATGTATAGGTTTTAAAATCCAAGCAAGTAAAGTTTGTAACATTAGTAGCTTGTTGAATGACAGCACCTGTGGATCAGATAATAGCTGGGGTGTGTATTCATAGTCATTCCCGCCACACCTATCTGTTTTTTTATGCTAATTCTATTATAGACTCGATTTACTTTTTGACTAGAAGGACTTGTGCTGATGTCATACCCATATGACCAGAAGGGGCGGTAGCTCAGGCAACAGCAAAATGTTGCTTCCTGGTATCAGCTATGTTGGCTGAGGCCTCACCCCTTCTGGTCACATGGGTATGACAGGTCCTTTTAGTCACAAAGAAAAATGATTGTATAATAGACTTAGCATAAGTAACAGGGGGAGGGAATAACTATGAATACCCCCCCCCCCTGCTATCAGCTGATTGGCAGCTGCTGCCACTAAACAAGCTGCTAATTTTACAAACTTTACTTGCTTGGATTTTAAAACCTATACATCAGAGCTGACACCTAAAGGTATGTATGGAATCAGCCTGATAGTGCCAATATAGCACTGGCTTTAGGTTATATAGGAACATCCTGGTGATTGGTGCGGATTATAAGGCAGAATAAAAGTTTCAAAATTGCTTTTAGGATAGTCTCTTGACTAGAGATGTATCTAATCATCCACTGGACAATTGGTATATTGATCTGCAAGTTTTCACATTCTTTCACCGAAAGTGAATCACAAACTTGAGATAATTGATTCCCCCATTTTTATGCTAATAGGGTCAATTTGGTGAGTCTCCACCGGGAGCATCGATTCTCTCATCTCTAGTAATGACATAGAGTCCGCCAAGATTGGTGCTATGATCAATTCAGCTTTACACAAAGACGTAGATAATTGATGGTGGATGTAACATTGGATTGTATTTGGTACTACATTTTATTAAACACTTCGTGAGGGATATTCACATGGGTTGTAAACGAAGCATATGGCAGAACATGCAACGACACTAAGGGGATTAGCAAAGATGACAGGCGCACTTTATGTAAATTCCGGGGATTCTTGAAGACTCAACGATTGCCATGCTGTATATCGCTAGTTTAATAAAATGGTAAATTGTGATGGGAATTGCTAAGACTAGATTACAAATTAGATATGAGTATTCAAAAGAAATTGTCAAGTTCCAAAAATAACATAACTAGTGACTTGTGAATCTGCTGAAATTCAGGTTTGCAGATCCGCTCAAATTCGAGCAGTCGATTTTATTTGCATCTTAGCTATTTGTTGAAAATCGATGGCTCCTTCGAGAATAATTAATGGAGGTTAACATTTATTTTTTTTGATTGCACCTCACCATGGACCTCTCCTGTTCAGCCCTCTCTGCTATGATTCGGCCTTCTGGCATTTTCTCCCAGAATTTTGATCCAAATAAATTTTTTAGGTAAGTCCTCTTCAACTGCTTTTTGCATCTTGGGCCTCTTAAAACGTCATAACATCATCATGTACATTGACCTGATGTGTCACAATGACTATGGGATTGTGAGGAACCAGGGCTCCGAAGCTGTCTTTCAAGCTAGGGGCCGACCTCAGGGATACTCCTGATGGTGGAGATGCCTGAGTCTCCTTCCTGGCCCTGCTCCTGAGCAGTCATAATCTGATCCCCTAACTCTCTTCTCCCAGGGAAGGATGAGAGAGAAGTTTGATGAAACCCACAGATAAAAGCAGACAAGGGAAAACCAAAACTCTGTCACACAGCAGGCACACACAAAGGTTAAAACAATAAGAGATTTAGGAGGAAAAAACAAGAGCAGGAAGGAAGCTACAAAACAATAGGGGTAAACTCTAGAACCTTACAAAGCAAAGAGCACTACTTTTACTAGAAAGTTTGGGACACCACAACTCACAGACCAACAAAGACAAACTATAGTTGGCAAAGATTGAAGGATTCAACCAGCATAAATTGGAAGGGAGCAGATGTGATAGGCTTCCCCACAATATGTAATCAAATGAGCCAGCGGACCAGCAGAGATTACTTCCCACTAGCCTGCCTATGAATCAGCACACGGCAGGTTGACCCCTGAGTCTGCATGTGTTGATCCCAGACACCAGAGAAACCATTGGGTGTAGTCTAAAAGGGGCTTTACACGCAACGACATCACTAACGAGATGTCATTGGGGTCACGGAATTCGTGACGCACATCCGGCCTCGTTAGCGATGTCGTTGCGTGTGAAACGTACGAATGACCGCTAACAATCAAAAATACTCACCTAATCGTTGACACATCATTCAAATCCCAAATATTGTTGCTGGTGCTGGACGCAGGTTGTTCGTCGTTCCTGAGGCAGCGCACATCGCTACGTGTGACACCCCAGGAACGACGAACAACACCGTACCTGCGTCCTCTGGCAACGAGGTGGGCGTGACTTTCCTGCGGCTGCTCTCCGCCCCTCCGCTTCAATTGGGCGGCTGCCGTGTGATGTCGCTGTGATGGCGCACGAACCGCCCCCTTAGAAAAGAGGCTGTTCGCCGACCACAGCGATGTCATTAGGCAGGTAAGTCCATGTGATGCATGCTAGCGATATTGTGCGCCACGGGCAGCGATTTGCCCGTGACGCACAAACGACGGGGGCGGGTGCTTTCACGAGCAACATCGCTAGCGTGTAAAGCAGCCTTTAGAATCTGCAATCTGAACAGAGCCCGTCGCTGCCTTGACAGTCGTCGAAGTATGTGCAAAACACAGTGTGACATGATGTCATCATGTCACTTGAACCTATGACTTGTTGTGTGATTGGCAGAGACTTTGTAACAGCGATCAACTGGCCAACGGCCGGTGTCCTTGCACCCATTTTTGAAGTTGTTTCTTACTGTTTCTTACTTACTTCTTGATGTGCAGTATGTAAATGCAATTGTCCTGAAGGAGTATTCACTCCTTCGTTGAATGTACATTGAATAAATCACTTTCTCAGGATCCTGCATTCATCTTCTATAATAGCAGCGTGGTTTTTAACCCTTCTCCCTCCATTATTATGTCACATGAGGCATAGTGAGTTTTGAAGCTTACTAGAAAACCAGCCATCTTACCACCATCTGGTCACAATGCCAATGCACTGCATGATGCAGCAAGCCCCTCATTATAAAAGGGTGGAGGCAGCAGAGATGCCAAATAAATCATCTACTTACTCGCCCAACAATCACCTGTTGGGGAGGGGTTTTGCTTAGCTTTATAAATGCACATGGATAGATCTTGTCTAGGGCACCAGTCACACAGATACATGTAGTGCACCATGCCAGCTTATAGCCTATTGGACATACCCATAATATTAGAATAGGCTGGCTGCCCGGCACTCCATTAGTATACCCATAGAGACAGACATTGCTTTTCCCCCACTACTGCTACAGAGCTTGGCTGCACCATGCAAAAGTACAAAAGGCATTGGTTGATATTTTGGCCAAAATATGCAAACTCGCAACCCATACTAAGAACAATTTTTTATTTTTTTTATTTGATGTCCGTTTCAGTAAATTGCTTGTATTTATGGGTAGTGTACTTGCAGTGGCTAAAAGTAAAATGATAAAAATTTACAAAAATATTTAAAATGATCTTAAACATATAAATTAAAGTATTATTTGCAATAACAAGTTCCACAATTTTAGTCAATGTTTGTAGTCTTTTTAAACTCCAGTCCTCAGATGACCACAAGAAGCGCTGAAAAATCGGTGCATTTATAATAGGTTCAAGTGTAATACTGTATATAGGAAAAACTTTTAAAGGATACTTCCAAACAATTAAAAAAGTTAGAATAATGCTAAATAAAATAAGATAACAAAATCAGATACCACTCACCCTCTCTGGATCCAGCACCGGCTCTCTGTCAATGGTCTGATCTCAGTTTTTTGGTTGCAAGGGTTATATCACATCTCCAGGGGGCAGACATTTCATTGGTGTAACCTGGGGCCCAAGAGGTAAGGGTGTCCATTTCCGCCTCCAAAGCAGAAGGAATTGTGCTGTATGATGAGCTATTGGGTTGTAAAAGGGCCCATTTACTATTCTTGCAAAGGGAACCTTTTCCGTCTTTGTCCTCTAGTGTACATCTCATATCACTGTTGCAGCCAATCACTGAGCTTGGTGGCTTAACTCATTTATACAGCATTAGCGGCTGAGCTCAGTGATTGGCTGCAGTGGTGATATGTCGCTGTTCACGTGATGTCACCGTGGCAGTAAAAACAATGAGATAAGCACAGTATTGGAGAGTTTGCACTGGACCCAGAAAGAAGGAGCGGTATATGATTTATTAGTCTATATTACTAGAAACATTTGGGGTCCAATTCTATAAAAGTAGAAAACCCCTTTAAGTCTGCAGTCAGGGATGTTTTTCCCACCTAGGATCCCCCTCCGTGATTCTGGACAGAGAAGGGCTCTCTTGTAGTGATGGGCAAATAGTAACTATTCGTGTCTGGATTATTCGTAATGAATCCCAAAGTTCTATTCCAGTATTCTTCACGAATAACGAACCTAATGCAAGTCAATGGGGAACCCGAGCATTTTTCTTGCTGGGACAAAAACTAAAATAGTACTCGGTATTTTGTAAGCATTATCCGAACACGAATAGTTACTATTCACCCATCTCTACTCTTTCGGCGTTGTACCATTTTAATGGTTTGTACAGTCCTTGTATTAAAAGGATGGTGATTTATTTAACTAACCGCCATATTTTGCTATATTGTTACAACAGTTAAACCTGGCTGGAAAAATTAGGAGCGGGAAGCAGAGCAATCAGCTGATTGTCTTGGTAGCAGAATTTTGAAATAGTTGTCCCAATTGGTAAAATCACTGTAAGATGTGGCTGTAGCACTGGCAACTCTGCAGAGACACTGACTAAAGCCTGCTTTACACGTTACGATTAAGCAAACGATATCGTATTGCGATGCGATCGTAACCGCCCCCATCGTATGTGCGGCACGTTCAATTTGTTGAACGTGTCGCACAAACGATTATTTCCCGTCACACGTACTTACCCTTCCATATGACCTCGATGTGGGCGGCGAACGTCCACTTCCTGGAGTGGGAGGGACGTTCGGCGTCACAGCGACGTCATGAAGCAGCCGGCCAATAGAAGCAGAGGGGCGGAGATCAGCGGGACGTTAACATCCCGCCCACCTCCTTTCTTCCGCATTGCCGACGGGAGCCGCGGGACACAGGTAAGCGGTGGTCATCGTTCCCGGGGTGTCACACACAGCGATGTGTGCTACCCCGGGTATGATGAACAACCTGACATTCAATTTTTAGTAATTGAATGGCGTGCGTGCGATCAAAGTTTTAACATTCAATCGCATGGAGGTTTCACATGCTACAATGTACCTAACGATGCCGGATGTGCGTCACTTACGACGTGACCCCGCCAACACATCGTTAGATAAATTGTAGCGTGTAAAGCCCGCTTTACACACAGCCCAGGTCGGGTCACATCCTCCTCCTGCCATGCACGTGTGCTGCTGCCTCCATCCCTTTCCGGCTCTGTACATGCCATACAGGGTTCCTGGGAGTGCAACTAAAACGCGGGTGCACACCGGCCCTCCTCTTAAAGGGTTGGCGTGCTATTTGCAAGAAATGCCTCTCAGCTAAGGCTGAGAGTCAATGTGTATTTAAGGCACCCTCCCATTAGGGGAGGTGCCTGTGCAATGCTTCTAGTTAGTCAGTCTCCAGTCTGCTTCCTAGTCGACAGGTCCTGAGCTCCTGTCCTGTTAACCCTGTGTCTGCCTCCAATACCTGTCTTCCCATACCTGTCTATTCCTGCCATTTCAACCATTCCTGTCCATACCTGCCTGTCCTGCCTGCCTCAGTCACCCTACCTGTACCCGGCTATTTCTGAGTCCATCTTCTGTCTTGGGGGTCTGCTGCAACAGTCCCGGTCCATGCCCTGGGAGTTTTACCTTGCATCCACCTCGCGGTGGGCTCTTAGTTAACCCCCTCCCACTAAAGGGTAAGTACGGGTCCCCCCTGTGGTCCAGTGGGCACACTAATTATGGTTACTGCCAAAACAGCAACCGTGAGCGTTACAGTGGCTTATTTGATTGGCAGAGTTTATGACACCGAACATTACCATGTCTACAATCCCCACCACTGACCATACTGCTGACAATAAAGTCTATATAAAGCCTATACTATAGAAAAATCTACATCTACATAATACATCAAAATATATTCCTGCAAAATTGTAATACTTGGCAAAAAATAATTTTGCTTCAACAAAATATTCACTTTACCATAAAAAAAGTAAAAAAAAAAAACCCCGTATAAGTTGTTGCTATCCATAAGTTATCTGAGAAGCACAGCAGAGGCAGAATGCCAGGAAAGGTTACATTGACTTCTCTCATCTCAGGAGAGTCATTTTATCGCTGACATTTACACACTTTGCAGTTTGGGTTTTAGTTTGGTGCCAGGATTTAAAAATGAAAAGTATCCTTCCCCGCTATTGTCGTGATTTTGATTGTAAACAGAGTCTCCGGTAAGTTCGTCCATAAATAGGCCGACTTGTAACGGGAATCGCTGCAACAATAAAATAATACCGACTTATTTGCTTAAATGTATTGGTTTTGTTGTTTTAGTTTAATGTAAGCCCATAGATATCTGTTATGTGGAAAGCTTTTTTGAAAACGGTGGCTTCATGAGGTTTTTTTGTGGTTTTTTTTGTACTAAACAATTAGGCTAAGGTCATATGATACAACCATATTTTCATCCGAGAGTATCATTCCAAATATGCTAATAACACTCTGATCAGACTTGGGGTCTAATCAATTTGCTCAGAGTTTCATAAGATTGTGATCTTATTTTCCAGGATATGGAAAAGATGGCAAAAAATATCTCCATTTTCTCTATTTTGTCAGTTCTTGAACATTGGACTGCACTCTGATGTCATCTGAGTGTGGTCTGATGTTTTCCATGGACTCACTGACTTACTGCCATAGTTGTGCCCCACTCTGAGGTCACCTCTGGTGAGTCTAGGACCAGAAGGTCACAATGCCTTATTATGCGCAGGTCTGCAGCTTGTTTAAATGTATCTGCTTTATTTTAGTGCTGTAGGGGTTAAAAACTCTTTCCTATCTGGCTATCCTTTGAAGCCTTATCTTAGGTGCAGCTCTTTGTAAATCACTCCCCTTTGCTCTAAATAGTCATTTGTCTAATCATCTGATGCTGGTTATAGAATCTCATCATTCTTATGCTGACCACTTTGGAAGTAATCGGTCTCTAGTAGAAACTGAGGAATTGTGACAATTGCAGCTGTGGTGTTTAGCTGCATTGGAGGAGCTTGGACTGTTTTCCTTTTTGTGCCTATTTTTTTCGGTCTGTCTCCCTCCCCTTGTGTTGTATTATTGCAGTGGTGAGACTAGTGCTCTTGCTGGCCTTCTCGCTAGCCAGGGTGAGTTCAGGGCAAGTGAAGGCCTAGGCACATGATAAGCAAGATGCATCAGTCCGCTGGATTTAGCCCTTTATTGGCTAATACTTTACCAACATAAAAATGTATTTAATCGTTGTAATGCCCCACACCAAGGTATTATATGATTTTATGTGAAAAATAGATGGAAATAAAAATGCAAAGAGCTGACGAAAATAACACGTCCAATATACAAAAATGATTTCTACAATAAGAGAAAAAAAATTCTAAAAGTATTTTCGAGGTTCTTTGTGCACATAAAATAATGTGTAACTTTTTAAAAAAAAAATTATAGAAATGTATATAATATTCATTTATATTCTACACTTATACAGCCTTTATAATATTTGTAATATGTTTAGTGACGCCAAGAGTTACAGGACAAGTTGATTTTCCTGCATACTAGAGGAACACACATAATAAATTGAGTCCTAATGGCAGCAATCGGATGCGGCGGACCGTATTCACCGAGATATACACACTGTGGAAAGCCGTATTTCTCACCAGCACAATAGGTAGAAGGTGACTTGAGGTGAACTCCTCCCAAAGTGATATTTATGAGAATGCAAACTAGGACACTGTTAGGGAATGTGATATTTTACGCGAGTTCACACTGTTTTCCTGGGAAGGCAGAAATATATGACTGCAGCTCTCGAGCACAAACCACGGCTACGCTGCTCTGAAGCTTGTACCAGATTAATCAAGTTCGATCCATTTTTTTTCCATGTGGCATGATGACCAGCTGCTGAGGCATACGGCTCACTGCAAGCAGATGCCGCAGAGTGATGAGTGAGGCGCGAGGCACCGGAGACGCTGGAGAGTCAGGATCTGCCTTCTGCTTCAGGTCACAGACACAAGATAAAGCCCCACCAACCAAAAGACAAATCTTGTAGGGTCATAGACGGTGAAAAGAACTAATCATTACTGTACGAATTCCCACCAAACCCATCAACGAGACCTCACCACCAGCTCCAAGTGATGGGTGAGGAGGGACATGATGGTCTGGGAAGAGGAGTGACGATGACAACTACTGTGCCCCAAAGATATACTGTGCCGAACATGTGCCCCAACATATAATACAAATGTATCCATCTATCTTCTATCTATCTACTATCTATCTATTCATTCATCCATCCTTCCATCTATCTGTCTACCTGTTCATCCGTTCACTCATACATTTATATATCCATCTATCCATCCTTCTGTCTGTCCGTCCACTTATCCATCCTATCATCCATCCATCCATCCATCCATCTATCCCTCCCTCCATCTATCCTTCCTTCCTTCCTTTCATCTATCTATCTAGCTATTTACCTATCCTTCCATCCATCTATCCTTCCATCCATCTATCCATCCGTCCATCCATCCTTCCATCCATCCTTCCTTCCTTCCTTCCTTCCTTTCTTGCTTCCTTCCTTCCATCTATCTATCCATCCATCCAACCATCCATCCATCCATCTATCTATCCGTCCATGCATCCATCTGTCCATCCATCCTTCCATCCATCTATCCTTCCTTCCTTTCTTCCTTCCTTCCGTCCCTCCCTCCATCTATCAATCTATCCATCCAGCCATCCATTCATCCATCCATCCCTTCTTCCTTCCTTTGTTTCTTCCTTCCTTCTGCCCCTTGTACCCTCCCTCCATCCTTCTATCTATATATCTATCTATCCATCCCTCTATCCATCCATCAATCCCTTCTGCTTTCCTTCTGTCCCTCTTTCCCTCCATCCATCTATCTATCTATCATCTATCTCTCTATCTATCTATCTATCTACCTTTCCATTTATCTATCTATCTATCCCTCTATCTATCTATCCATCCATCCATCCATCCATCCATCCATCTGTCGCGGGCGGAGGAGGGGACGCTGCGCTCACCCACTGCTCGGGTCCGGCTGCTCTGCTGCTGCTGGTCGGTGGTGGCTCGAGCGGTGGGCCGGATCCCGGGGACTCGAGCGGCGTTCCTCGCCGTGAGTGAAAAGGGGATTGGTTTTGGGGATTGGTTGTCCGTGACGCCACCCACGGTTGTGGTGAGGTTGTGACACCACCGCTGCTCTGGACGGGGATCCCGGTCGCGATGACAGGGAGCAGCTTGGATGTTGTTTTCTCCCCTCCGTGGGTAGGGGGTTGGTTGTCCCGGGGCCCGGTGATGGGGTAGGGATGGATGGCAGGTGGGTTGCGGGGCCTGGCGAGGTGCAGGGTCGCGGGGGCAGCGCTGTGCCGCACGGCACGGTGGTACTCACTCAGCCAATAATGAGGACACAGTTCTCGGTAAAACACACGTCTGGATGGACGGGTCCCACAGACGGCTGCGGCGTTGTTTCTCCCGGCAGGTTGATGGTGACTGCCTTTCCCTGCACCTGTGTATTGTAAACGGTTCCAATGGCTTCCCACTGGTAACTCGCTCCCCAGCTCGGATATGGGCTGGAGGAGCCCCTTTTGCCCGCAGGCTCTGGCCCTGGGAACTTTAGCCTTGGCGGTGACTGTGTTTCCCTCTATCGGTTGGACTGTTGCCTTCTGTCGGGACTTGGCTGCTGGGAAACCCAGGAGGATCCCTTCGCTAACGGATTTGGCAAATTCACGGCGACTCCTAGCCTTGCCGGGTCCGCAAGCCCCTGCCACATGGTGCTGACTTCTCTTTGTGTACCGTCCGGTACCGCCAGGCCACCGCCCGTCCACGGTCCTTACGGTAAACTCCGATAGGCCACTCCTGCAGACGGTCACCACCGTCTGCCAACCTTGCTGATCTGTCCGGGCCACACACCCGGACCAACTTCAGGCTGCTTAACTGCCACTTTCCTTCCTCTCACTTCCACTTCCAAACTCTATCTCTCTCCACTCCTCAACTCATCTCCCTGCTTTTCCCGCCTCCAGGACTGTGAACTCCTAGGTGGGTGGGACCAACCGCCTGGCTCCACCCCCTGATGTGATCATCAGTCCCTGGAGGAAGGCAACAAGGGTTTTTGTCTGACTTCGGTGTGCCTGACCGGGAGTGTGGGGTGTGTTGGTGTTGTGCTCTGTGGCCCCTGGCTTGTCCAGAGCGCCACACATCTATCTATCCATCTATCTATCTATCTATCTATCTATCCCTCTATCTATCTATCCATCTATCTATCTATCTATCCATCCATCTATCTATCTATCCATCTATCCATCTATCTATCTATCCCTCTGTCTATCTATCTATCTATCTATCCCTCTATCTATCTATCTATCTATCTATCCATCTATCTATCTATCTATCTACCTATCCCTCTATCTATCTATCTATCCATCTATCTATCTATCTATCTATCTATCTATCTATCTATCTATCCCTCTATCTATCTATCTATCTATCCCTCTATCTATCTATCTATCCCTCTATCTATCTATCTATCTATCTATCCCTCTATCTATCTATCCCTCTATCTATCTATCTATCTATCTATCTACCTATCCCTCTATCTATCTATCTATCTATCTATCTATCTATCTACCTATCCCTCTATCTATCTATCTATCTATCTATCTACCTATCCCTCTATCTATCTATCTATCCATCTATCTATCTATCTATCTATCCATCTATCTATCTATCTATCTATCTATCCCTCTATCTATCTATCTATCTATCTATCTATCCCTCTATCTATCTATCTATCCCTCTATCTATCCCTCTATCTATCTATCTATCTATCCATCTATCCCTCCCTCTATCTATCTTTCTATTTATCTATCTCCCCGACTGTTAGGCTTGTGTTACTGTTACCAGAGGGGGCGCTATTGTACCCTTCGCTGTGGTCTCCCTTCATTGCTATATGTACCCTGCACACAGGACTTTTCCTCCCGGTTTAGCTTCCACCTCTCCTCGCTCCTGACCACAGCTGCGGTGTTTGTTCGGTGCTTTGCTAATGACCTAATTAGGCTTCCTGATGGTGTAATGCAATGTGCTAGAAAATGTCAACAGATCCTTGAAATAACACGTCTTTTTTTTTTTCCTATTACTTCTCAGGAGACGTCCAGAAACGCACACATCATCCCGAGCCCGGTGTTTATTTTTCCGTGTAACCGTATTTGCTCATGATGTGGCGGAGAATGAGGATCGGTGTTTTTCCTAAATATATCATGCGAGGTGGAGTAGAATGTCTTTTGGGAGGTGTTTATTAACTGCAGCTTTATTTTATGCATAAGTAATGATCGGGGCAACAGAGTCTGAACTGAGATATCATTGTACATTGCCAGACCCAAATAATCTCATCCCAGCGGCGGCGGCTTTGCTGTGTGTATGATGGGCACCGGGCAGGAGACGGATATTTCTGACAAAATGGAGCAAACTCTTGTGAATTCAAACATTTTCAGGAAAGAATGTTAAAACTACTACTAGCTGGAATAAGGAAAATATAACTGAAGTGCAGTTATATAGAATAAAGCTTGGCTGCAATACCAGACACAGCCTGTGATCAAGGGTGGCGCTGTTTTTCTTTTTTTTTTGAGGGGGGGGGGTCAGACAAAGTAGGGTATCCATAGACATGAAATGTTGCATGACACAGAGGAGCTGATATATCCAGACTCATATTTACAGAACTTCAAAACACAATTTCTCATGACTAAAGCTAGAATTTGGGGTCATAGGTAGATTACCTGGCTTATAATTTAAAGGGCTACACAGCTAGGGAAAGGGAACAGGGTCACCTCCTAACGCTCATCTGAGGCTTATCCCTGTCGTGTGCCTAGGCCCTCGCTGGCCCTGAACTCACTCTGACAAGTGAAGGCCAGCAAGATGCTAGTCTCAACACTGCAATAAGACAACACAAGAAAGGTAAGACATACAGGTGGGGAAAGACACAACAAAAAACTCTCCTTGGTGTCTTTTCCCATAAACTTTGCAGCTGCAACAGAAATGACACAACAACTATGCAGAGACAGGCTCCTTCAAAATGGACAGCATAGGTATGAGCTATAGCCAGCATAGGGAGAAGAGAAGAGCAGATATTTATAACAAGAGAGTGGCAGCAGCTGAGGTTACAACACCCTGTTAGATCACTGCAGGATAGAAATGAACCTTAGTGGAATTAAGTACACTCCAACTCAGGGTAAATGATGAGCAGGTATTAAAGCGGATCTGTGATCAACAATATGCTATGACCTTCTGATTCCAGGTCCCCCAAATATCACATCATGTAGTGACACACTTGTGACACCTACCTTCCCTCAGAATTAAAGATTCTCATAGTTTTTATTATGGCAGCAAGGATGAGAATAGGGATTGTACATAGATCTACCGCATAGAGGGTAGAGGAAATAGGCGTGCTGGCAAATGACATAATGAAGACAGCAGTATCCAGAATACACATATTTCACATCCAGCCTATATTACTGGGAGAGAAACATAGAGCTCACATCCAGCCTATATTACTGGGAGACACAGAGCTCACATCCAGCCTATATTACTGGGAGAGACACACAGATCTCACATCCAGCCTATATTACTGGGAGAGACACACAGAGCTCACATCCAGCCTATATCACTGGGAGACACACAGAGCTCACATCCAGGCTATATTACTAGAGAGACACACAGACCTCCTCACATCCAGCCTATATTACTGGGAGAGACACATAGACCTCACATCCAGCCTATATTACTGGGGGAGACACACAAAGCTCACATCCAGCCTATATTACTGGGAGAGACTCACAGAGCTCACATCCAGCCTATATTACTGGGGGAGACACACAAAGCTCACATCCAGCCTATATTACTGGGAGAGACACACAGACCTCACATCCAGCCTATATTACTGGGAGAGACACATAGACCTCACATCCAGCCTATATTTCTGGGAGAGAGACACACAGAGCTCACATCCAGCCTATATTACTGGGAGAGACACATAAAGCTCACATCCAGCCTATATTACTGGGAGAGACACACAGAGCTCACATCCAGCCTATATTACTGGGAGAGACATACAGACCTCACATCCAGCCTATATTACTGGGAGAGACACACAGATCTCACATCCAGCCTATATTACTGGGAGAGACACACAGAGCTCACATCCAGCATATATCACTGGGAGACACACAGAGCTCACATCCAGGCTATATTACTAGAGAGACACACAGACCTCCTCACATCCAGCCTATATTACTGGGAGAGACACATAGACCTCACATCCAGCCTATATTACTGGGGGAGACACACAAAGCTCACATCCAGCCTATATTACTGGGAGAGACTCACAGAGCTCACATCCAGCCTATATTACTGGGGGAGACACACAAAGCTCACATCCAGCCTATATTACTGGGAGAGACACACAGACCTCACATCCAGCCTATATTACTGGGAGAGACACATAGACCTCACATCCAGCCTATATTTCTGGGAGAGAGACACACAGAGCTCACATCCAGCCTATATTACTGGGAGAGACACATAAAGCTCACATCCAGCCTATATTACTGGGAGAGACACACAGAGCTCACATCCAGCCTATATTACTGGGAGAGACATACAGACCTCACATCCAGCCTATATTACTGGGAGAGACACACAGATCTCACATCCAGCCTATATTACTGGGAGAGACACACAGAGCTCACATCCAGCATATATCACTGGGAGACACACAGAGCTCACATCCAGGCTATATTACTAGAGAGACACACAGACCTCCTCACATCCAGCCTATATTACTGGGAGAGACACATAGACCTCACATCCAGCCTATATTACTGGGGGAGACACACAAAGCTCACATCCAGCCTATATTACTGGGAGAGACTCACAGAGCTCACATCCAGCCTATATTACTGGGGGAGACACACAAAGCTCACATCCAGCCTATATTACTGGGAGAGACACACAGACCTCACATCCAGCCTATATTACTGGGAGAGACACATAGACCTCACATCCAGCCTATATTTCTGGGAGAGAGACACACAGAGCTCACATCCAGCCTATATTACTGGGAGAGACACATAAAGCTCACATCCAGCCTATATTACTGGGAGAGACACACAGAGCTCACATCCAGCCTATATTACTGGGAGAGACATACAGACCTCACATCCAGCCTATATTACTGGGAGAGACACACAGACCTCACATCCAGCCTATATTACTGGGAGAGAGACACACAGAGCTCACATCCAGCCTATATTACTGGGAGAGACACATAAAGCTCACATCCAGCCTACAGTCATGGCCAAAAGTTTTGAGAATGACACCAAAATAATATTTTCACATGATCTGTTGCCCTCTGGTTTTTAATTGTGTTTGTCTGATGTTTACATCACATACAGAAATATAATTGCAATCATATTATGAGATCAGAAGGTTCTATTGACAGTTAGAATGAGTTAATGCAGCGAGTCAATATTTGCAGTGTTGACCCTTCTTCTTCTGGACCTCTGCAATTCTCCCTGCTCTCAATCAACTTCTGGATCAAATCCTGACTGATAGCTGTCCATTCTTGCATAAGCAATGCTTGCATTTTGCCAGAATGTGTTGGTTTTTGTTTGTCCACCCGTCTCTTGATGATTGCCCACAAGTTCTCAATGGGATTAAGATCTGGGGAGTTTCCAGGCCATGGACCCAAAATCTCTATGTTTTGTTCCATGAGCCATTTAGTGATCACCTTTGCTTTATGGCAAGGTGCTCCATCATGCTGGAAAAGGCATTGTTGGGCGCCAAACTGCTCTTGGACAGTTGGGAGAAGTTGCTCTTGGAGGACATTCTGGTGCCATTCTTTATTCATGGCTGTGTTTTTAGGCCAGACTGTGAGTGGTGCGATTCCCTTGGCTGAGAAGCAACCCCACACATGAATGGTTTCCGGATGCTTAACAGTTGGCATGAGACAAGACTGGTGCTAGCGCTCACCTCTTCTTCTCCTAAGAAGCTGTTTTCCAGATGTCCCAAACAATCGAAAAGGGGATTCATCTGAGAAAATGACTTTCCCCCAGTCCTCAGCAGTCCACTCCCTGTACCTTTTGCAGAATATCAGTCGGTCCCTGATGTTTTTTCTGGAGAGAAGTGGCTTCTTTGCTGCCCTCCTTGAAACCAGGCCTTGCTCAAGCAGTCTCCGCCTCACAGTGCGTGCAGAAGCACTCACACCAGCCTGCGGCCATTGCTGTGCTAGCTCGCCACTGCTGGTAGTCCCATCCCGCAGCTGAAACAGTTTTAAGATACGGTCCTGGCGTTTGCTGGTCCTTCTTGGGCGCCCTGGAGCCTTTTTGGCAACAATGGAAGATCTCTCCTTGAAGTTCTTGATGATGCGATAGATTGTTGACTGAGATGCAATCTTTGTAGCTGCGATACTCTTCCCTGTTAGGCCATTTTTGTGTAGAGCAATGATGGCTGCACGTGTTTCTTTAGAGATAACCATGGTTAACTGGAGAGAAACAATGATACCAAGCACCAGCCTCCTTTTAAAGTGTCCAGTGGTGTCATTCCTACTTAATCATGACTGATTGATCGCCAGCCCTGTCCTCATCATCACCCACACCTGTATTAATGGAACAATCACTAAAACAATGTTAGCTGCTCCTTTTAAGGCAGGAATGCAATGATGTTCAAATGTGTTTTGGGGGTTAAAGTTCATTTTCTTAGCCAATATTGACTTTGCAAGTAATTGCTGTTAAGCTGATCACTCTTTATGACATTCTGGAGTATATGCAAATTGCCATTAGAAAAACTTAAGCAGTAGACTTTGTAAAAATTAATATTTGTAGCATTCTCAAAACTTTTGGCCATGACTGTATATTACTGGGAGAATCACAAAGACCTCACATCCAACCTATATTACTGTAAAATGTACTCCCATAAGAGAAGCATGGATGAAACTGAAAACTGCATTTCGGAGTATCTGAAAATTGCTCAAGGAAAGAAGATTGTAAACTGGAAGATAGTAAAAAAAAAACCCTCTATGACGTAATTGCACTGTTATTTACATAAATATTTTAATAAACTGATTATTAAAGGTATGCAACGAAAATGCTGAGATCGTATATTTATGTCTTTTTTGGCAGGAAGGTCTTAAAGAAAATCTACCGGAAGTAAATTAAAATGGCTCAAGCAAACCACAATCTGTTCTTTAATATCTTGCTTCTTGTTTGTGATATGATTGCATGACGTTCTAGGCCCAAAGCCTGAGGCTGCACACCGAGAAATTCTGAGCAAAACATGTCAATACGTGAGAACAATCAATTTTTCCGCATTTGGCACTATTGAAGGCAGAATACAACACCGGAGTCAGAAGAGAACATGTTACCGTCAAGGCCCCTAAGTATCGCAGCCCCGGGTCTGAGGTCTGGAACTTCAAGCAATCGTAATATATTGCGGTATTGATTGAATTGTTGGGGTATAGCTTGGGGGGGGGGTTGTTTGTAAAGGTTGGAGGGGGGTTCTTGTAATAAACCATTTCTATTTTTTGAGTCTTAGGTACAACGTGTTCTCCAGATATGAGTGACCTTTGCCCGGTGAGAAGATACAACGTAAATGCTGCTGATACTAGACAAGACCCGGATTCACGGTTGACATGAAGCAATATTTGTGTTAATGATCTCACATCGCGAGTGGCCTGATGGAGCAAAATCCATTCTCACCTGTAAAATTGTCTGGTGATCTATAACACTATACGCAGCCCTATATCACTCCTAGCATTAACCCTTCCCTGTTATTCCGTACACTTCTGGTAGCTTATATATAACGTCATTATATAATATTCTTTTTATTTATTTAACACAACATTCATGTTATATGATTTTCTAGTACCATTACAAAACAACATAAAATGACTTCAATATTAAATACAAAAAGGCCAAAAAGCATGTCTATTAATTAATAAAAAAATTGGCTTGATGAACATTGAACGTAATCAAAACATCACCATGTCACATGAGCTAATTAAAATCCACTTTTTTATCGTTTGGAGTACTGCCTACTTTTATTTTTTCTTTATATCTGCAACTGATGAAATAAGTATTGAACACATAACCAATAACTGCAAAGGTCTTGAGACAGTTCACTGATTTTACCCATCACGAGTTGTTTCTTGTGTGGCACCTTGGTAATGACTTTTTATAGGTGTCACGTCTCCACCAGAGTCCGCTCCTGCAACTTCTGCTTTGGTCACCAGGCACCGCCCTATATCCGCCGTGAGCAGTGCTGGTGATAGGGGATGAGTCAGTACCAGTGTCTCTGGTGGGCGCAGGCTCCACACATCCACTAAGCCTGCATTACCACTGGCTGACTTTGGTGGAGTGTGCCTTCTAGCTGAAGTTATCACCTTTCAGCTGCATTCAATGGGAAGAAACCATGACTCTTCTTATTCTTCCTCCAATCTGCTGGTCGCTGCCAGATACAGTCTAGGTATTTTTGCTTCTCTGGTGCACAGCCTACTCTGCATTTTGATCCCTGTGTTTTTACTTCTGCCTGTTCACTGACTACCCTCCTGCCTGCCATTTTTGTACTTCACCGCCATCTCCGATTTTGACTTCTGCCTCGTTTCCTGACTATGCTCCTGACTGCCAATTTTGTCCTTTTTTGTACCTCCTGGTTTGACCCTGCCTGACGACTATTCTACTCTGATTACAGCCTTGCCATAGACAGCGATCTCCTGGACCTTGTTGTAGTTCCAGATCCCTGTACAGGTGTTAAAGGATTTCGGGATTCACGGGATCCAGTTGAGTGGGCAGCTTGTCTGTAGTCTGTCTGTGACTGTCTGCCTGTGTCTGTGGTCCCGGACAGAATAGGTCATCAGTTGAACCAGGTGATATTAATTTTCAATAATTGGCAGGATTATCTATCATTTAATGTCTATCTATAAAAAAAATATTGGCTTGATTAGCATTGAATGTAATGAAAATATTGCCATGCTACATAGGTTAATTAAAGTCCACTTTTTTATCTTTTAAAGTGCTGCCTACTTTTCTTTTTTCCTTCTATATACAGCTGTTGAAATAAGCATCAAACACATTATCAATAAGTTTGCAAAGATCTTGCAACAGCTCACTGGTTTTACCCATTATGAGAGGTTTCTTGTGTGGCACCTTGGTAATCGATTTACTGATATTACTTTTCATCAAGTGGCAGGATTGCTTCCTAATTATTGATAGATTTCAGCTGGTGTCATAATTTTTCATGGCTTTTTGCAACTCAATTATTTCATGTATTCAAAACTTTTACCTGTGTTATTTCTCATTATTACACATAATTTATGGACAGCTATGGTTTAATGTGGGACATTTATTGATGTAAAAAATCCAATGGATATCGGACTGAATCTTTTTCAAGAATAGGACAGTGGGATGATGCTCTATCATGGATGAAAAGGAGGTCACGCATGCGCTGTCATGGATGAAGAGGAGGTCGCGCATGTGCTGTCATGGATGAAGAGGAGGTCGCGCATGCGCTGTCATGAATGAAGAGGAGGTCGCGCATGTGCTGTCATGGATGAAGAGGAGGTCGCGCATGTGCTGTCATGGATGAAGAGGAGGTCGCGCATGTGCTGTCATGGATGAAGAGGAGGTCATGCATGCGCTGTCATGGATGAAGAGGAGGTCAGGCATGCGCTGTCATGGATGAAGAGGAGGTTGCGTATGTGCTGTCATAGATGAAGAGGAGGTTGCATATGTGATGTCATGGATGACGAGGAGGTCACGCATATGCTATCATGGATAAAGAGGAGGTCGCGCTTTGCTGTCATGGAAGAAGAGGAGGTCGCGTATGTGCTATCATGGATGAAGAGAAGGTCGCGCATGCGCTGTCATGGATGAATAGGAGGTCGCGCATGCGCTGCTGTCTACATTCCTTTCTAAACGAGGTCTGAAAATTGACCACCTCTTGGACCCACATCTATTGGACATTTGTGGGACATCCTATCAATGTTCCAGGTAGGACAACATAAGTCCTTTCTAGTCATTCTCATCGCTGTTGTCTTATAGAATGATTATGCATGCTCACCATATTATAAGAAGGTTCTTCTACCTAAATATCCAGCTAGGCTCATTAGATGCGGATCATGTGTATACATCTATGGCCAATCGTAGACATAAATCTCTATAACACATTACATGTCCTTGTATCGTGCATTGAGTTGTGCGTCCGTTGCGTATTTTCTGCTTTATAAACTCTGACAATGCTGAGCGGGTCTCTCCGGTAATCTGACGGGAGAATTCATGCAAACGATTCTCCCCTCCTTAGTAATCCTCGTCCTCACCGGGCAATTTATCACAGCAAATTGACAAATAATCTTGAACAATACTTCCTTCAGAACTTTTTTTTCTCTCCTTCCACAGAGCAATCTATTAATACGCTGCGTCCCATTTCTGGCTGGCTGTCAGTTTCACAAAAATAATGGCTCAGTGTAACTAATGCATTTCACCATCTGCATAAAAAGCTTTGTATAATTAAAAGCAGATGAGGATATGACCACACGACGAACGCAAATCAGCACAGACAGAAAAAGGCTCAACTTGATGGTCTGCTACCAAATGGATCTGTGAAATCCAAACATAATCTTATTTTTACAACTAAAATAGTCAATTTGAGTCTTTTTCACAAATATTTTGCAGCTGGCTCATACAATAAGCATGGCGATGTAGCAGAGCTGAGTCTGCTAGAGCAGCCGAGATAACAAACAAAGCAAAAATGTGTCATAAATCATGATTGTAGCAGTAATAAAGCCTACAATGACTTCAGATTGTCACAATTCCTCTGTGCGGAGCATCTTGCACACAGTTGATGCTCTGCTGCACTACAGAGTCGGCAGTGACATTATTCCTCTGTCCAGAGCATTGTGCACACAGGTGATGTTCTGCTACGCTTTCCTGAACTACAGAGCCGGCAGTGACATGTTTCCTTTGTGCAGAGCATCTTGCATTGTGTTCTGCTGTGTTTCTCTGAGCACTTGCTGGCAGGTTGTTTGACAGCACAGGATTCTATGCTGGTTCTGGGAGGTGCTGATTATTCAGGGGTTCCGTCTTCCTGGTATTTGCTCTGTTTCATTACTGGGCATGCTCTCCCAGAACCTCGCCAGTCATGCTCTCTGGTTCTGCAGTTGTGCTCTTGGCTTGTGTTCCTGCTTGTGTTCTGATCTACGTTTTCTTGACCCTGGACTGTTCATTGAGTCCCCTCTGCCCGCACCCTGTTCTTGTCATTACCTCCTGGCTTCTGACCTCAGACTGTTACCTGACCACATCTCTGTCGGCTCCCTGAATCTATACGTACTCTCCTGGAATTCTGACCCTCAGCCTGTGACTGTACTTATATTTACTGTCTGTGTCCTGTCGTGTCCTCCTGGTACCTGACCCCGGCTTGTCTGATTAATCTTCCATCTATACTACCCGTAAGTAGTGACTAGGATCACACAGATTCTGTACTAAACAGGGATTGTTTAAGAAAACGTCTTCTTCACAAATCTGTGTCGGACCAGAGCATTTCTCAAGGTATGAAAAACAAATATGATGGGTACATAAACTAGAGGCTTTAAATAGGAAATAAGGGCTCCAAAAAGCATGAAAAACACCTTTACAGTGGAGGGGGAGGAGGAAATAAAAAAAAATGTCGACGCAATCTCCTCTATATATCAATCTGCTTGATCACTCTGTAATTTTCTATTCTGCTTACTTCTCCTTCCCACGCTTTTCTTTTTTTCTCACTTTATTAACCATTTCACTTTATCTTTGGCAACACTTTAATCATTTCCTCCTCCCCCTCCACTATAGGGGCATTTTTCAGGCTTATTGGAACCCTTTTTTCCTATTTAAAGCGACCAGTTGTTGTAGCGGCGGGATTTTTTTACATTGCAAACAAGGTAGTTTTTATACCTTGATAAAAGTGCTGATTTGGCACAGAAACGCGTTACTAACAAAAAAACAATTTCAGAATTCCAAGGTTCTAGTGCAGCCACAAAATGTTTTTATTTTCTATTCTACATCTGGAAAAACCGTTTCCTCCAGCCACGGAGACCTACCCCCACTTACTTTATAGATGCAAGAACCCGCCCCTGCTTCCTGTCATGAGACAAAGACCTGCCCCCACTTACTTTATAGCAACAAGAACCCGCCCCTGCTACCTGTAGTGAGACAAAGACCTGCCCCCACTTACTTTATAGAAACAAGAACCCGCCCCTGCTTCCTGTAGTGAGACAAAGACCTGCCCCCACTTACTTTATAGAAACAAGAACCCGCCCCTGCTTCCTGTAGTGCGACAAAGTCCTGCCCCCACTTACTTTATAGCAACAAGAACCCGCCCCTGCTTCCTGTATTGAGACAAAGACCTGCCCCCACTTACTTTATAGAAACAAGAACCCGCCCCTGCTTCCTGTAGTGCGACAAAGTCCTGCCCCCACTTACTTTATAGCAACAAGAACCCGCCCCTGCTTCCTGTAGTGAGACAAAGACCTGCCCCCACTTACTTTATAGAAACAAGAACCCGCCCCTGCTTCCTGTAGTGAGACAAAGACCTGCCCCCACTTACTTTATAGAAACAAGAACTCGCCCCTGCTTCCTGTAGTGAGACAAAGACCTGCCCCCACTTACTTTATAGAAACAAGAACCCGCCCCTGCTTCCTGTAGTGAGACAAAGACCTGCCCCCACTTACTTTATAGATACAAGAACCCGCCCCTGCTTCCTGTAGTGAGACAAAGACCTGCCCCCACTTACTTTATAGAAACAAGAACTCGCCCCTGCTTCCTGTAGTGAGACAAAGACCTGCCCCCACTTACTTTATAGAAACAAGAACCCGCCCCTGCTTCCTGTAGTGAGACAAAGACCTGCCCCCACTTACTTTATAGATACAAGAACCCGCCCCTGCTTCCTGTAGTGAGACAAAGACCTGCCCACACTTACTTTATAGATACAAGAACCCGCCCCTGCTTCCAGTCGTGAGACAAAGACCTGCCCCCACTTACTTTATAGATACAAGAACCCGCCCCTGCTTCCTGTAGTGAGACAAAGACCTGCCCCCACTTACTTTATAGATACAAGAACCCGCCCCTGCTTCCTGTCGTGAGACAAAGACCTGCCCCCACTTACTTTATAGAAACAAGAACCCGCCCCTGCTTCCTGTCGTGAGACAAAGACCTGCCCACACTTACTTTATAGCAACAAGAACCCGCCCCTGCTTCCTGTAGTGAGACAAAGATCTAATTTTACTTCCTGAAACCTGTCTCAGTATCTTCTTCTGCTAGAGATCAATCACACTCGACAAAAGCCATTTGACAGCAAGTTTGATGACAATTAGTCAAAGATCCCCTCAATACCAGCATGCTAAATAACCCTTGATGGATTTTATTGGTGTGGAAGTGCTTGATATAAATTACTCATATAACAGTGGGTGGAAAAAAGAAATTCAATAGAAGTTTAAAAAAATATAACAACATCAAGCTAAACAAAAAAGTAACATAATATAATAAATAATACAACTGTAAAATACAGTGTGTCCACCCATATCCTGTCCACCGCCATTAACTTAAGAACGGCGGCAGCTATAAGCATAGAAGTGGTGTCTAGGTATAGTAAAGTATCAATGTGCTACACAATGAAACCACCTATAGCACCACCTGGTGGAAAACAACGGAGTTAGCATTTTTATCTCGAAAATGGAACGAGATAGAGAAAAAAAGTGAATTACAAAGTTGTGGTACATCATCAATTCAATACGAATCGACACCTTGCATACAGAAGTACTATGATTAGAACGTGTGAAAAGTGCGTATGCCAAAGAAGCATTAACCCATCAAGTGCTAAAAGGAAAAACATCCGTTTAAACGCGGATGAGTCACGCTGGAGAGAACCGCGTGACAGAGGTCTTTTGGGCAATCCTTTGAACAATCCCATTTACTGTACAGTATGTACTATTAGAAGTCTATAGTATTTCGTCAGGTATGACTTTGGACACTTATTTGCATAATAGGGTAATTCCCCATTTTCCACATTCTAATCATAGCATTTCTGTATGCAAGGTGTCGATTCGTATTGAATTGATGATGCCATAAAACTTTGTAATTCACTTTTTTCTCTCTCGTTCCGTTTTCGAGATAAAAATGCTAACTCCATTGTTTTCCACCAGGTGACGCTATAGGTGGTTTCATTTCATTTACTATGCCTAGACACCACTTCTATGCCTATAGCTGCCGCCATTCTCAAGTTAATGGCGGTGGGCAGGATATGGGTGGACACACTGTATATAATTTAGTGGGGTTTTTTCACAGGAATTGTTTTTTTTTTTCATACGCACAACAGATTGATTAAAGTGTAATTTACATATGTAAAATGTATCGTTGAGTTGTATACAGTATGTGTGGGAGTTTGTAGCATTTAAGCCCTCGGTGGGGAAGGGGCGATGTAGATTCAAGGGAATTTCATAAGAAAGATTAAATATAACAATGTAAACAGTAGATTTACCGGACTGCCATAAATAAGGAAATGGTAGCGGTATTTGGTTGACGTCCAACTTTTTATTAGAATGGAAAAAAATAAGAACCGTTCTCTTGTCGATTTCGTCTTCCAGGCTCTCCAAAAACTCCAGATGGTTTCCTCAGCTTAAAAAGTATATGTTAAGCGTAAGTGCCATGTTAATTAGGACTTTAAGTAAGATTTTACTGCCCGTGAAGCACTTCTTAAACTCCTGCCTCCATTCATCTTGTCTGTTTTTTCCCTCTTCTTTGTATAACTTGTGTACATCCATCAATCTTATTATCAGTTCTTCCTCCAATTAAATCATTCCCCACTGCTCATTTAAATGAATCTATAAATCATTGACACTTGTGTAAAATTTACACTCAGTGTGATCAATTGGGGGGAATGGTTTTATCAGCGGCATAAAGGAGGTTTCATCTGAATATAAACTGGAAGAAAAAATAAATAAATGAAAATAATATATTTTTTTTTGCAGAATCTTAAAAGTCAACACGTGAAATATTTTTTTTCTATTTACTGGCATTAAAATATAAAAAAAAAATCAAAGATTTGACATTTACAAAGTTGGTTTATAATGGCTGTCTGTGGCGGTCCTGTAGACAATGAATGGAACGATGGCGCGCGCATGCGCAATCAAAGCTCCATTTCAATGGTGCACTTCAGAGCTAGGAATTGGGATCGGTTGGGGTACCAGTTGTGGGATTAAATTAAGATAAAAATAAAATATAAGAAAACACAAAAACATTAGAGTTACCATATTTTTCGTCTTAGAAGATGCACCCCATATTTAGAAAAAAAAAGGGGGAAAAAATATGGGGTCCATCTTATAATCCAGTCCTGTCTTAGGCCGGTTTCACATATCCGGCTTTTCGTGGGTTTGATGGATGCGGCGCACGCCAATACAGTATGAAACAGTACAGTGGCAGCGGCACAACTTCCGGGTCACATGACAGCATGACACATGACAGCGCTTGTTGCACTGCCAGTGTACTGTATACACTGTACTGGCGTGCGCCACATCCGTCAAACCGGCGAAAAGCCAGATGTGTGATACCAGCCTTACTGGAGGGGGGACAGTAGTAGTGGTGGAGCAGGGTCACAGGAGGCAGGGGCGGTGGTGGAGTAGGGCAATGCAGCAGGTCCCAGTTGTCCCAGATGCTCGCTGCAGGTACTGTGAGGCAGGAGGAGCATACAGAAGCTTTCAGTGGTGCGGGCCTCAAAGAAATGGTGCCACGAGATGCAAGTTTGGTGCTGGAATTTATACACCAAGTTCCTGCACCAATACCGTATCGCTTCACAAAAAAATGCATCAAAACACGATGTGGTTTTCATGTGCTATTTTTTGGCAGGAGATGCAGATTTGGTGCAGGAATTTGGTGTATAAATTCAGCACCAGATCTGCATCTCTTGGCAAAAAAACACACACAAAAGCGGTTTTGACGCCATTTTGGTGTTGGTTTCTGCCAGGAGATGCAAATTTGGTACTGAAATTTATACACCAAATTCCTGCATGTGGTTTTCTGCCAGGAAATATAAGTCTGATTGAGCTCAGTTCACCTATGATGAGGTCACTGAGTTTATTCAGTTATCCTGAGGTCAGTTTACCTGTGGTTGCAGGTGGGGTACCATGGGAACCTCCAGCTGTGACTGCAGATAAACTTAGTGATGTCACTGCTCAAAGCTGCGGCTCAGTCAGTGTCTGCCTGAAGCCACAGTGGGCGGTCATGTTAAAAAATTAAGAAAGTCCATGTGGGTCCCTCATATTTTGATACACAGCCAAGATAATGTGCACGATTAAGGGCTACAGCCTGTAGCTGTCTTCTTTCTCTGCGCTGGTATCATTATATGGGGGATACTACAATATTATATGGGGGACATTACACTACATTTATTTATTTATTCATTTTTACACTCCATTAGGCCTGTTTTACACATCAGTGAAAAACAGAAAAGTTTTTCACTGACGTGTTAAACACGCATATGTCCCTCTGTTTGCCATGATTCACGGCACAAGTGTGTTGTCCATGTGCAATCCATGAGACGTTATCCATGCTCCGTGATTGCACATGGACATAAACTCACCTCTCCCTGCTCCTGCTGGTGCTGAAAAGTCCCGCAGTGCAGCATTTGGCTACCGCTGTCTGACCTCTCCAGCTACTTCTGGGTAGGCCATGTCATGCATAATGAATATGCACAACAGTAATGAGCCGGGCAGGAAGCTACAGAAAGCAGCGTCCGGAGACAGCGCCGCTGGAGAAGGTGAGTTAAAAATGTTTTTTATTTTCAATGTCCGTGTTTTTCTGGCAAGTGTTTCACGGATCACACCATAGTGTGGTCCGTGGTACATCAGTGATGCCAGAAAAAATGAACATGTCTCCGTGCAGCAATCACGGACACACGTGTACATCGCACGGAGACATGGTCAGTGAAAAATCACTGATGTGTGCGCAGACCCATTGATTATAATGTCCGTGATTCTGGTACGTATAAAAACTAGCACATACGTACCAGAATAACTGACATCTGAAACAGACCTTAGGGGTAAATTGCATGCTGCGACATCGCTCGCCGATGCTAGCGATGCTGAGCACGATAGTCCCCGCCCCCGTCGCACATGCGATATCTTGTGATAGCTGCCGGAGCGAACATTATCGCTACGGCAGCTTCACACGCACTTACCTGCCCTGCGACGTCACTCTGGCCGGCGACCCGCCTCCTTCCTAAGGGGGCGGGTCGTGCGGTGTCACAGCGACGTCACATGGCAGGCGGCCAATAGAAGCGGAGGGGCGGAGATGAGTGGGCCGTAAACATCCCGCCCACCTCCTTCCTTCCGCATTGCCGGTGGAGGCAGGTAAGGACATGTTCCTTGCTCCTGCGGCTACACACACAGCGATGTGTGCTGCCGCAGGAACGAGGAACAAAATTGTATCTCCTATTGGTGCGACATTATGAAAATGTTCGACGCTACACAGATCACCGTTTTACGACGCTTTTGCGATCGTTTATCGGCGCATCTAGGCTTTACACGTTGGGACGTCGTTACCGGCGCCGAATGTTCGTCACTTTCAATTTGACCCCGACGATATCGCAGTAGCAATGTCGCAATGTGCAAAGTACCCCTTAGGGTACCAAGACAGCCTCTGTGCGGGCAACCAATCAGAGTGTGACTGGGTGGTGGAAGCAGCGAATATGTATGAGATGTAATTAGCAGACCTGGAAGCGGTGTGGCAGCCATGCGCACAGAAACTGGTAAGTAATCCACTCATCAAATACCTCCCTCTTCCCTTCTCATCGTATAGCACCACTAAGGTAGCCAAATAGCCAAAGTCATAGTAACTTAGAAGTAAATCATTAATGCAACCTCGAACAGTTACCAAAGAGAGGCAAACATTGGACATTTTTGAAAAAAGTGCTCAGGCTCCCTACCATGAATCCAAATAGGAAAGGCTCGTGCCAAATTTGGGATTGGCAAACTTTTTTCAAACACGTTCTCTCATCTCTAGTGATAACTGAAAGACTAATACCATATGTATTCAAGACTCGGAATAACATCCCGTTGCATAAATCCGTTTATGTAGGGATTCATTCCACGTAACGTAACTGTAAAATTCTAAGATCTTTTATCTTTGTTTTCAAACTTTTTCTTTAATCGTCCACAAAACCTTCCAATCCCAAAAGCTCAATTAAAATGGGAGTCAGCAATTTAACCTACTCCGGCAACATCTGAATTTTTAAAGTATTTAAAGAACCTGTGGGATTTATATATGCAGGCAAATGAAACAAAGCAGGACAGATCCAATTATACGTGAAAGAACGGTGCGTGAAGGTCTCTTTCTTTGGGATGTTTATCAGTCATAAATCAAGCACATAGAAAACAAGCTAAAGAAAAATAACGCCGGCAAAGTATCTAGAGATGAGAAAAACGTATGATAACTTTCTAACGTCAATAAAAAAAAAGTCCATCCCGTCTGGAGAAAAATTCTTACCGCGTCCGCTGAATCAGCTCATATTACTGCCAAAGACACTGCAACGGCAATTGTCACATAAAACCTAATAGCTGGTGACTCAATTATTTATGAATGGAGAGAAGAAGAACGTAGAAATAAAATTGGAATACAAACAGATGTGTCCTATAGAAAAAATGCAAATTTACAGATAACTTGGAATATCATTGTAAATATATCCAAATTCTAAGTGAAAGTAAGAAACAGATAATACTTATCGCTACAGTACTTTAGTGCAGAAAACACAATGGCAGCCTTACATGAGAAGCCACTGCTTGAAAGTTCCTTACCCTGAAGCTAAGACTTCACCTGAAAATTCATCCTTTTCGATTGGTAACTACTGGAGCTGGGAAAATTTACTAGAGTGAAATTGAATTCAACTTGAATCTTACGAAAATCTGTACTCTCCAGAATACATATTTTTTGTAATTCGCGCTCTGCAAATTCAGTACAATGGACATTTTGCTGAACTGTGGAGAGTGTACAAAGGTGACCAAAAACCATAATACTCACCTCACAGCTCAGCTCTCTGGCCACCTCTGCTGCTTGCTCTCTCCTGTAGAGTCCTCGGATCATCTTCTTAGTGCCGTGAGTTGAAACTGAAGACATTTCCAAGCTAGGCTGGGTCACCATGATTTGTGCCGTCATCTTGCAATGTGCTCTTTAGTATGGGACTTTCAACTGCAAGTTGACCCAAAATGTTTCTGGGATTATCTTCTTAGTGCCGTGAGGTTAAACTGAAGACATTTCCAAGCTAGGCATGGTCATCATGATTTGTGCCGTCATCTTACAATGTGCTCTTTAGTTTGGGACTTTCAAGTGCAAGTTGACCCAAAATGTTTCTGGGATTATCTTCTTAGTGCCGTGAGGTTAAACTGAAGATATTTCCAAGCTAGGCATGGTCATCATGATTTGTGCCGTCATCTTACAATGTGCTCTTTAGTTTGGGACTTTCAACTGCAAGTTGACCCAAAATGTTTCTGGGATTATCTTCTTAGTGCCGTGAGGTTAAACTGAAGACATTTCCAAGGTAGGCTGGGTCATCACGACTTGTGTCGTCATCTTACAGTATGCATTTTAGGTTATGACGTCCAACTGCAAGTTTGCCCAAAATGTTTCTGGCATCACCTTTTTAGTGCCATGAGATGAAAGTTAAGACATCTTCATGCTAGAGTGGGTCATCACAACTTGTGCAGTCATCTTACAATGTGCATTTTAGGTTGAGACTTCCAACTGCAAGTTGGCCCAAAATGTTTCTGGGATCATCTTTTTGGTGCCATGAGCTGAAACTAAAGACATGTTCAAGCTAGGCTGGGCAACCACAACTTATACTGTAATCTTACAATGAGCACTTTAGGTTGGTACTTTCAACTGCAAGTTGGCCCAAAATGTTTCTGTTTGTGCTCAGAACTATAGTCTTACCGTGAAGATGACTGAGGTTTATATTGTGATGGTGGACAGAAGATTCCCTGAGAACTATATGGGGGACTGTGAAGAGCGGATGTGAATGATTAAGTGAATATTGTGTTTTCATTTTTTTTTTATCATGGTCTAAGGCACAGGTCCTCAACCTGTAGCTTGAGAGCCACATGTAGCTTGTGGACCTAGGTTATGTGGCTTGCAACTGTCTGCCGGTTTGCTGCATTAGCACCAGATCTAGCAAACAGCTATGATGAGCAGGTCTCCAGATGGTGAATTTTGTGAGTAGCCTCACACAGAGGAGCATCTCTGGATGCCCACATACTGGCCTTGGGGGTTTAAAGATAATTTAAAGAAGTTGTCCAGTTACCAAAACTGATTTTTTTTTTTCTGATAAAACTTGCTAATATGTGCCCCTCCACACATCTATTATGTTTTTTCAGCAAAATTACCTTTTATTGTGCACTAGCAGCACATGCTCATTGCTGGCTCCAGCTCTGATGGGGTTAATCTATCCTCTGACTTTCTGTGTTCAGTTCCTACAAGTCCCAGAATTCTTTGTGGCTCTAGGGTGGTGTCTAGCTTATCTAACACACCCATTGTGTCTAATACACCCACTCTGCTCTCCGACCAAACCCTCCTCCCTGCCTCTTCCCAGTGGATGCACTGAGAGCAAATACACAGAGACAGCAGCAGCTCTACACAGCCAGGGGAAGAAAGTGTGTGTGCGCGTATATACAGTGTATGTATGTATATACAGTGTGTGTGCGCGTATATACAGTGTGTGTGTGTGTGTGTATATACAGTGTGTGTGTGAGTGTGTATGTGTGTGTGTGTATGTCATACTCACCTGTCTGCAGGGTCCCGGTGCCATGCCCGCTCCCAGCCCCTGTCTCGGTCCCGCCGCTCTGGCTGTGTGCAGTCTCCCCGGGGCACGTACTAAGCTTGCAGGACCTGGCGGTGGATCACCTGATGCAGTCACCTGACGCATCAGCTGATCGATTCTCGTGGTGTCGCCGGCTTTTTCGCGCCCGGCCGGCTATCAGCTGATCCTGCCGTCAGGGGACTTCATCAGCTGATTACCGGCAGCTCCTGCAGTGATGGGCCAGGATCAGACTCCGCTGCAGGAGCTGCCGGTAATCAGCACATAAGTGAGTATGTATTTATTTATTTTTATTTTTTTCTACTGATGCATCAGCTGATTGTATAATCGGCTTTTATACAATCAGCTGCTGTGTCATGTGATTCACATCCTTTAACCTGACACATCATCTGATCGCTTTGCCTTCCAGCAAACCGATCAGATGATATTGGATCCTGTTTGGACGGCGCGGGACCCTAACCCAGGATTACTGCGGAGGGGGGTTTATTTCAATAAAGATGGAGTCACTAATTGTGTTGTGTTTTATTTCTAATAAAAATATTTTTCTGTGTGTTGTGTTTTTTTTATCATTACTAGAAATTCATGGTGGCCATGTCTAATATTGGCGTGACACCATGAATTTCAGGCTTAGGGCTAGCTGATAATATACAGCTAGCCGTAACTCCATTATTACCCAGCTAGCCACCCGGCATCAGGGCAGCTGGAAGAGTTGGATACAGCGCCAGAAGATGGCGCTTCTATGAAAGTGGGGGGTGCCCAGAAAGCTTGAGCACCCTTCACTGTGGATTCCAATCCCCAGCTGCCTAGTTGTACCCGGCTGGACACCAAAATTAGGCGAAGCTCACGTCATTTTTTTTTTAAATTATTTAATGAAATTCATGAAATAATTAAAAAAAAAAAGGGCTTCTCTATATTTTTGGTTCCCAGCCGGGTACAAATAGGCAGCTGGGGGTTGGGGGCAGCCCATACCTGCCTGCTGTACCCGGCTAGCATACAAAAATATGGCGAAGCCCATGTCATTTTTTTTTTCTTTTTGGGTAAAAAACTGCATACAGTCCTGGATGGAGGATGCTGAGCCTTGTAGTTCTGCAGCTTCTGTCTGCTCTCCTGCATACACTAGTGAATGGAGGATGCTGAGCCTTGTAGTTCTGCAGCTGCTGTCTGCTCTCCTGCATACACTAGTGAATGGAGGATGCTGAGCCTTGTAGTTCTGCAGCTGCTGTCTACTCTCCTGCATACAATGAACATTTTGAATAAGGAAATGACATCAGACCTTTTTTTTTTTTTTCATCAACAATCTTTAATGGCATTTTGCACTGATTAAAAACGCAGTGAGCAAAAACGCAGCAAAAAACGCACCAAATCGCGGCAAAAACGTGACATGCAGCACCGCAGATGACAGAGCAGAGCAAGTTGGTGACTTGCTCTGCTCTGACACATAGTGTGCTGCATGTCACTGTATCCACACTGGGACTTGTTGTGCAGGTGACCAGATGATACATGTCACTAACTTTCTCCACTCTGTGATTTCTGCTGCATAGTACCAACTGTATACACTCTCACCTGCACAACAAGTCCCAGAGTGGAGACAGTTAGTGACATGTAGCATCCGGTCACCTGCACAACAAGTCCCAGAGTGGAGAAAGATAGTGACATGCAGCACACTATGTGTCAGAGCAGAGCATGTCACTGTCTCCACTCTGGGACTTGTTGTGCAGGTGACCGGATGCTACATGTCACTAACTGTCTCCACTCTGGGACTTGTTGTGCAGGTGACAGAGTGGAGCAGATTGGTCCCATGCAGCGTCCGGTCATCTGTGCTGCTGGGGGGAGTATATGATCACACTGCCGACAGTGCCCGCTCTCCTGACAGCTGAGCACAGCGGGCAGGTGGACAGTGTGATCACATACTTGCGTGACAGGGGGGATTTCAGTGGAGGAAACCCCCCCCCTGTACTCCACACTGGAGCCCGTACCTCCCACAGCTGACGGAGGGTAAGAGCGCGCTCTGCCTTCACCGCTCCACACTGGCGTCCTCCGGCTCCTCCCCTCGATGCTGGGCTGTGACGTGCGGTAGTCACCGCCCACAGCCCAGTCAATCAGTGTGAGTGGCGCTGGCATCCTCTGACGTACCCGTCTAGTTTGAGAGCCCGGAAATGCCGGGACGTCAGAGGATGCCGGTGGCCACAGCTCCAGGGGGTCATGTGACAGGCACTGAGCGTGCAGGATAGCGCCGCTCAGTGCCAGAACTGGAAACAGAAGCCAATGGAGAAGATGCATACAATGGTAAGTGACACTCATTGGGGAAAAAAAAAAATGGGTGAACCACCCCTTTAAGTATGGTAGGCTAGCGATAGGATTATACTCCCTGTCAGAGGAGATGTATAAAGCAAAATGTGACAGTGTAGTGGGAGTGCTTGATGTGAGAATACTGAATTGGGGTATTGTTGGAACCCCTGAATTTTGGTATACTGCCATGGTGCCATGGTGTGATTTTTGTGGAAAAGCTTTGCCTGCCTATATACCAGTAATGTGGGCTCTGAGTGTCACTACTTGGTGGGGGGAGTTGAAGCTGAATTTGGCTCAAGACCCTCTTTAAGAGCTGAATGTGGTTTGAAACCCTCTCTAAGAGCTGTATGTGGCTCGCAACCCTCTCTAAGAGCTGAATATAGCTTGCGACTCTCTCTAAAAGCTGGATGTGGCTCGCGACCCTCTCTAAGAGCTGGATGTGGCTCGCAACACTCTTTAAAAGCTGAATGTGGCTTGCGACCCTCTCTACGAGCTTGATGTGGCTTGTGACTCTCTATAACAGCTGAACGTGGCTCATGACAATCTCTAAGAGCTGGATGTGGCTCAAAAGCCTCTCTAAGAGCTGGATGTGGCTTGTGACACTCTCTAAAAGCTGAATGTGGCTTGTGACCCTCTGTAAGAGCTGGATGTGGCTTGCGACCTTCTCTAAAAGCTGAATGTGGCTCACAACCCTCTCTAAGAGCTGGATGTGGCTCGAAAGCCTCTCTAAGAGCTGAATGTGGCTTGTGACCCTCTCTAAGAGCTGGATGTGGCTCATGACCTTCTCTAAGAGCTGAATGTGGCTTGTGACCCTCTCTAAGAGCTGGATGTGGCTCATGACCTTCTCTAAGAGCTGAATGTGGCTTGTGACCCTCTCTAAGCACTAAATGTGGCTCGTATTCATCTCTCAGAGTTGAATGTGGCACTTAAGGTCAGTTAAGGTCTGGGACCCCTGCTCTAAGGTCTCTCCATCGCTGAGCCTACCACATTTGGTTTGTCTCTCAGGTTAATAACGGTAGGCATTAAATTCATTAATTAAAGTCATCACTGATGACTAGCAGAAAAATGTCAGAAACAAAGCTTCCACAGCGCATCCACTGAATGAATAATGTATCTATATTTATTTGTTATACATCCAAAAATTATATCCAACATGGTGAGAAAGAAAAAAAAATGACATGTTTCTGGCATGTTGAACAGTCTTAGGCATAGTTTATTAAATAGTCAGCATTTTTTTCTCATCATGTAGCATATTGTTTTTTTAATGGATAACATATAAAGTATGGATACTTTTTTTAATCAAGTGGATATTACATGGAGCAAAAAAGAAATGCAAAATCCAGAAAGATGGATCCTTGAAAAATAATATATTTTATTAAAAAGCCATAACAGTCCAATGCAACACCATGTAAAACGTGTTTCTGATACCATCTTTACTCATGGACCATGAAAGTATCACGTGTATAGAGACAGGCTCAGGGCTAGCTCCATTTTTGCCATCTGACAATGAACTTAAGGCCTCCGACACAAATCTGTGAAAATGCACGCACGTGTGTTACGGTCCGTTTTTCAGGTCCGTGTCCCATTTTTGTGTCTGTTTTTATGGTCCGTGTGGCATCTGTGTGACCAGCGTATGCTAGCCGTGTGAGCGTGTGTAATGCCCGTGTGTGCGTGAGATTTGTAACTGACGTGTGAATGTGTTTTCCATGTGAAATGTTCCGTGTGTGATGTAAAATGTCGTTGATGAATACCCGCAGACAGCAGACAGAGTCGCGCGCTGAGAATGAACTCGGGTGAACATCACCTGACTTCATTGTCATACCGCGGCTCTGTCTGTGTGTGGCATCCTGATTAGCGGTCACCAGTGCAGGACTCACCGGTGACCACTAATCCCCTGAGTGACTGAAGTAAGCAGCGCGATTAGCACTGCTGTCACTCAGGTTACCCGCGGCCAGCTGGATCTTCCACCCGTGACCGCAACTCACCTGTGACTTCATCGCTGTCACTCGGGTGACTTGCTGTCACAGTTGAAGGATCCAGCGGTGGCCGCGAGTAACCTGAGTGACAGCACAGCTGATCGCGCGGCTCACCTCAGTTGCTGCGTGGAGCTGTAAGGAGTGGCGGTGTTTTTCGGCAGCTCCTGTCACCTTCATGTAGCAGAACTGGAAGCAACGCGGGACCTCCGTGGATTACGCCGGACATGGATGGGTATTTGGGGCTTAATAAATTGGTGAACAAGGTTTTTTTTTTAGTGTTTATTATTTCAAATAAAGGATTTTTCATTGTGTGTGTTTATTTACTGTAACTTACAGATTAATCATGGAAGGTATCTCGGGGAGACGCCGGACATGATTAATCTTGGACTTAGTGGCAGCTATGGGCTGCCATTAACTCTTTATTACCCCAATTGCCATCGCACCAGGGCAATTCGGGAAGAGCCGAGTAGAGTCCCAGAGCTGTCGCATCTAATGGATGCGGCATTTCTGGGCGGCAGCTGGCTGATATTGTTAGGCTGGGGGGCTCCCCATAACGTGGAGTTCCCCATCCTGAGAATACCAGCCTTCAGCCGTGTTACTTTACCCTGGCTGGTATCAAAATGGGGGGGAACCGAACGTCATTTTTTTTTAATTTTTTATTTATTTATTTTACTGCACAGTATAGACCCAACCACCGGCGGCTGTGATTGGTTGCAGAGAGACAGCTGTTACTCAGCGTGGGGGCGTGTCTCACTGCAACCAATCATGGGCACCGGTGGGCGGGGAAAGCAGGGAATACGAGAATGATTAATGAGCGGCCGGCTTTTTCAAAATAGTAAAAGCCGCCGGAGCAGTGTGAACGCTGTGCAGCGCCGCGCTGGTGATCGGGGATCGGTAAGTATGAGAGAGGGGGGGGACTGACCGACAGACAGAGAGAGGGACAGACAAGACAGAGAGAGAGACCGACCGACAGAGAGAGACCGACAGACGGACTGAGGGAGATTGACCGACATAGACAGAAAAAGAAAGAATGACCGACATCGCTAGAAAAAAGCACAAAACGTACACGGAGCATACAGAGATGCATCCTGTCACGTACTTGTGCGCACCAAACCATTGACTTTCATGGTGTCCGTGTGTGCGTGTTCCGTGCAGGAAACGGACATGCTGCCGTGAAAAACGGAAACACATACGGATCATGGACACGGACACACGAACATGATGAAAAACGCAAGTTTGACCACAAACATAGATTAACATTGGTGCACATTTATCCGTGTTTCCGGTATATACGGAAACGGACAAAACACGCACGTTTTTAACGGATGTGTGTCGGAGGCCTTAAATGTAGTTTTTCCTTTGGGGACAATAAGGGTTAATTCCTTCTTTGGTGTAGCAGCAGACTTGCTCATCTGACAGCAGTTGAACACTCCAGGCCAGGATTTAAGCCCACTGCTTTCTGGACTTGGTGCTGGTTATTCTATTCAGTTAGGAACTAGCCTGTGAGCAGAGAGGATGTGGCTGTTGCTGCTGTTGCTGTCTGCTGCATTTCTTGCAAGTTGTTTTGTTTTTGTACTACCTCCTTTCCCTTGTTATCCCTTACCCCTTTATCCTTGTTTGTCCACTGGTGTAGGGTTTAGGTGTGCATGAGTGTTTATTTTACCTCTGTCTGTAGTTCGATGTTGTAGGGGTTTTGGGGATCTCTGTCCTGGTCAGTGCCCTGGGTTGCAGGTGTGGTGGGGAATTGTCATCAGGGTCAGGAGAGGAGTCAGGGCCAGGTCGGGGGCCCGGACCTCCCTACCTTCAAGGGTACCCCAGCATTAGGGTCTCCATAGGTAACCCTGTCTTCCCTGGGCTATCGTTACACCCAATCCCTGATAGAAAGCTTGCATTTTTCTGCAGTTCACGACATTTTCAAGGTCATTGGGTTCACTGCTTCTCCTAGTGAGGTGACCACCTCATTACACCTATGATGGTGACCACCATGCAGCCACATGGCTCATTACCTAAAGGGGGCTTTACACGCTGCGACATTGCTAATGCGGAGTCGTTGGGGTCACGGAATTTGTGACGCACATCCGGCCGCATTAGCGATGCCGTTGCGTGTGACACCGATAAGCGATTTTGCATCGTTGCAAAAACGTGCAAAATCGCTAATCGGCGACATGGGGGTCCATTCTTAAAAATCGTTACTGCAGCAGTAACGAAGTTGCTCCTCGTTCCTGCGGCAGCACACATCGCTGCGTGTGATGCCGCAGGAACGAGGAAGCTCTCCTTACCTGCCTCCCGGCTGCTATGCAGAAGGAAGGAGGTGGGCGGGATGTTACATCCCGCTCATCTCCGCCCTTCCGCTGCTATTGGGCGGCGGTTCAGTGACGCTTCAGTGATGTCGCTGTGACGCCGCACGGACCGCCCCCTTAGAAAGGAGGCGGTTCGCCGGTCACAGCGATGTCGCCGGGCAGGTAAGTAGTGTGACGGCTCTGGGCGATGTTGTGCGGCACGGGCAGCAATTTGCCCGTGTCGCGCAACAGATGGGGGCGGGTACCCACACTAGCGATATCGGGACCGATATCGCAGTGTGTAAAGTAGCCTTTAGTCTACAGTCCTGTGCCGGAAAACTTGATTTTCTAGTTCTTATTACAATGTGATTTTCATTGTGTTTGAGTTAATTCATTTTCCACTTCTGCTTACAAGAAAACTGGGTAATAAGTCAAATAATTACTGTATATGTAAATGAGAGCGGCTGGTTTTATTTTACCTTAAATAATCATTAAACACAGATATTAAAATTATTTCTTAAGTGGATGTTTCAGAGAACCGTTAATACAATCATTATAATTAATACATAAGAGTAAAGAAGATTAAGCAAGCTTTAATTAAACTATAAAGCTTTTACGGCTGCCTTTTGTTTTATTATGTATATGTTTAAGTCTGCGCCTCGCATTTCGGGGACACGTGTATAAATGAATGGTATTCTGCTGAGACGGTGACAATGACACTTCTTTCTTACTTATTTATGACACGCCGACCAAGAGCGTGAAATGCTTATCTCCTTTGAACAGGATGCCTCGGAAAAGTTGGTGAACTTGGGTTTCGTAAAAAGTGATTGCTGCTGGCAGCTCTGTGTACAGATGTCCTGCTGACCAATGATCTACTTTACAACGTCTCCATTGCCGGTAGACCTGTCAGCAGGCGCGGTGTCATTTTATTACTGTGCTATATATTAAGAAAAAGCCCCAAAGAAATGCAACGTAAAAAAATCCCATTGACCCAAATCACCCTGATGGGATTATCTTGTACTCTGCTTATGCAGAACGCTCACTTCCCGTCTACCTTCATCTTTGAGGTGCACAAAAGATTTTCCCTTTGCGGAAGAACAACTAAAGAAAGCTGTTTCAGAGCACTTTCCTAACAGCAGGGAAGAAAAGTTTTACAGAGTTTCATTCTAAAAACTGCAAGTCTGTTGATACCACTAGAAATAAAATTATTGATTTTGGAGAATTTGTAAAGTAGTTCTTGGACTCAAATTTTTGGCAATGTTATCAAATATTCTAATTCAAAAGCGGGTTAAAAGAAAAACGGGTTAAATGCTGCGCTAAAAACCACAAATCCAGTGTATATGATGAATTCCTTTCTCTTTAATTTTGCAGATCGACGCGTTTCAAAGACATATCCATCTTCTTCATCAGGACAAAATCAAAGGATTTTGTCCTGATGAAGAAGACGGATATGTCTTTGAAACGCGTTGACCTGTGAAAATAAGAAAAAGAAATTCATCATATACACTGGATTTGTGTTTTTTAGCGCAGCATTTTAACCCGTTTTTCTTTTAACCCGCTTTTGAATTTGCCGTCTAAATCGGGGCTGCTGCTGACCCCCATTCTCACTTCTTTCATACGTTCAAGGAGTTGTGCCTGTCACAACTACAGTAAATGAGTACCGGTCCTAAGACCTACGTTAACCCCATATCGGGTAAAACCCTATGTGCGCTTTTTTTCCACAGTTATACAGTCTTAATCAAATATTCTAAGTAATTTTATACTCTGTAAAGAGAAAAAATTCTTTCACAATCTCATCCTTTGTTATATATGAAGATGTACCGTAATTTTCGTTTTATTAGGCTATGTGCGCACGTTGCGTAAATTCATGCAGTTACGCTGCGCTTTGTAGCGCAGCGTAACTGCATGCGTCCTGCGTCCCCTGCACAGTCTATGGAGATTGTGCAGGGGCCGTGCGCACGTGGCGTTTTAGAGCGCAGCGCTTCGGCTAGTGCCGAAGCGCTGCGCAAAAAGAAGTGACATGTCACTTCTTCCGTGCGCTTTGCCGGCAGCTCCTGCTCTGTCTATGGGAGGAGCTGCAGGCAGAGCGCACGTTCTCGCCGGCACCATGCGCTTCAGAACGGAGCTTTTCAGCTGCGCTCTGAAGCGCACCTTTTACGGTGCTGGGCTAGTACGCAACGTGCGCACATATCCTAAGACGCACTGGATTATAAGACGCACCCCAAATTTAGTGGAGAAAAATAAGAGAAAAATAGTTTTAATGTTAAAATGAGGGTCCATGTTATCATCCTAGTGCGTATTATAGTAGCTCACCAGGGGGAAGTGGTGGTGGTGGAGAAGGTCAGGAGGGTCACACGAGGCAGGGGCGGCGATGCTGCGGCCTCTGAGGAGGGGTATCATGACTCAGAAGGGTTAGTGGACGGAGGGTTGGCGATATTGCGGGCTCAGAGGTGGGGGTGTCATGACTTAGAAGGGTCAGTAGATGGAGGGTCGGCGATGTAGCAGGCTCGGAGGAGGGGGTGTCATGACTTAGAAGGGTCAGTGGATGGAGGGTCGGCGATATTGCGGGCTCGGAGGTGAGGCGGCAGTGGACGCCATTTATATGCCAGCACGCTGTTGGCTGCAGGATCCATTGAACTGCCGGTGGTTGACATGATGGACTTCAAGAAAATGGCCACGGAGCCAGCATGTTCGCACATTGTCCTTCATGGCCATTTTCTTGAAGTCCATTGCATCAACAGCCAGCAGTTCAATGGAGCCTGTAGCCAGCATAGCGCTTGCTGATCAATAGCGCCTGCTGCCATGACACCCCGGAGCCCGCAGTGTCACCGACCCTCCGTCCTGTGACCTTCCTTAGCACTTTACTGCAGTGACACCCCATCTTCTGAGCCCTCTGTATCGCCGACCCTTCATCCTGTGACCCTCCTTAGCACTCTACTACAGTGACAGTCCCTCCTCTGAGCCCTCAGTATTGCCAATCCTGCCTCCTGTGACCCTGCTCCGCCACTGATGCCCCGATAACCCAAATTAGGATTATAAGACACACCCATATTTACCCCCCAATTTTAGGGGAAAAAAGTGAATCTTATCCAGAAAACATGGTAGTATAGTATGGTATACATTTTATTTTCTGACTTGAAATGGACACTAATTACTTGCACTACAAAATGATCATCTGCTCCATCAGACACATATAGCATAAAAAACTTCCAACAAAGAAACCTAATTGTTCTTTACATGTATTTTCTAGGTGCTCATCTCACGTCACTTATCTACAGATATGTCTATCTATAGTGATGGGCAAGCACCAAAATGCTCGGGTGCTCGTAATTCGAGCCTAGCAATTTCTAATGCTCAGGTGCTCGTCTCACCTTACTCATGCAGGATGCAAAAAAAAAGCAAAAAATGTGGTGCAAAAAACATGGATTTCCAGGACAGCAGAGGAATGTAGATGTATACTTATTAATAAAACACAACACGTTTCGGCTTCTGTATAGCCTTCATCAGGTGTAAAAAAAATCATAAAATATACAATGGCCACCTTCACAGTGCCTGGCTTATATAGACACTGACAGTCAATACTGGATCTAAAGGAAAGGGTTAAGACAACCGCAAATGATACAACACCTTAGGATGCGAGCTCAGCACGGCCTTCTTTTGCCTACACAAGAATCCATGATTATATTACTGACAGTTTTTCTTGAAAAAAAAAAGGAATATCAGGATGTATGTTTCTCTTTCATAGTAGTATCATAGAATACTGTCATAGAAATATATCATAAAAATGTATCCTAAAAACATGTATACTGTTAATACAAATTATGTCAATAAAAATGTAAAAAAAAAATAATAAAACTGTAAAAAAAAATTTTTTTCCTTTCCTTTCAAAAAAAGGAAAAATTTTCAATCAAGTCACTCATCTACAGATATGTCTAACTATATAGATATGCCCTTCCCTACTCTTCACTTCTTTCAATATATCTGAGTGAGTAATGCGAGATGAACACCTCAAAAAATAAACAAAGTACATTTTAAGTAATTTTGTCTAGAGTTGCTTATCTATATGTTTTTAGATTTGACATATATGTACATTTTTACCAAGTAAAAGGTTGATATACTTTCACAATCTTATCTTATGTGACACACGAGGATGTATTATCTCTTTATTTTATGTATTGTGATAGACTTTAATATTTCACAATACAAATTCAGACACATATAGCATAAACAGGTCCCGAGAGTGTAACAAAATGTGGAAAGGATAGAAAATCTATCACCAGCATAGAGTAAACCCAGGAGTGGGCATATATAGAGGAAGGGATTAATGAGAAAATGCTGCCACTGTATTAAGGCTAAGAGTATTCTCAGCCAGCAGGGAAAAACTCCTTAACCCTTTCAGCATCAAAAGAAAATAAAGCCACTTCAAAACAAGATTAAGGGTATGTGCGCACGTTGCGTACTAGCCCAGCACCGTAAAAGGTGCGCTTCAGAGCGCAGCTGAAAAGCTCCGTTCTGAAGCGCATGGTGCCGACGAGAACGTGCGCTCTGCCTGCAGCTCCTGCCATAGACAGAGCAGGAGCTGCCGGCAAAGCGCACGGAAGAAGTGACATGTCACTTCTTTTTACGCAGCGCTTCGGCGCTTCTCCATAGACTGTGCAGGGGACGCAGGACGCATGCAGTTACGCTGCGCTACAAAGCGCAGCGTAACTGCATGAATTTACGCAACGTGCGCACATAGCCTTAACCTGCGAATGCGACACACTCAAAACAATCGGTACTCGTAAAGAGCAATTGGAAGATCAGATGGGCGCGACTTGAGTCCACGAGTATAATGGAATTAAATGATGCACTCGAGCATTTTTCAGGAAAATTTCCCAGAAAAATGCTTGAATCAAAGCGCCCAACTGCTTGTTACGAGTATCGAGCACCTGAGCATGGTAGTGCCCGCTCATCACTAGTTATGAGTACTGAGCACCCGAGCATGGTAGTGCCCGCTCATCACTAGTTACGAGTACAGAGCACCTGAGTATGGTAGTGCCCGCTCATCACTAGTTACCAGCACTGAGCATGGTAGTGCCCGCTCATCACTAGTTACGAGTACTGAGCTCCCGAGCATGGTAGTGCTCACTCATCACTAGTTACGAGTACTGAGCACCCGAGCATGGTAGTGCTCACTCATCACTAGTTACCAGTACTGAGCAACCGAGCATGGTAGTGCTCGCTCATCACTAGTTACGAGTATCGAGCACCTGAGCATGGTAGTGCCCGCTCATCACTAGTTACGAGTACAGAGCACCCGAGCATGGTAGTGCTCACTCATCACTAGTTACCAGTACTGAGCACCCGAGTATGGTAGTGCCCACTCATTACTAGTTACGAGTACTGAGCACCTGAGCATGGTAGTGCCCGCTCATCACTAGTTACCAGTAATGAGCACCCGAGTATGGTAGTGCCCACTCATTACTAGTTACGAGTACCGAGCACCTGAGCATGGTAGTGCCCGCTCATCACTAGTTACCAGTAATGAGCACCCGAGTATGGTAGTGCCCACTCATTACTAGTTACGAGTACCGAGCACCTGAGCATGGTAGTGCCCACTCATCACTAGTTACATGTACTGAGCACCCGAGCATGGTAGTGCCCGCTCATCACTAGTTACATGTACTGAGCACCTGAGCATGGTAGTGCCCACTCATCACTAGTTACATGTACTGAGCACCCGAGCATGGTAGTGCCCACTCATCACTAGTTACTTGTACTGAGCACCCGAGCATGGTAGTGGTCGCTCATCACTAGTTACGAGTACTGAGCACCTGAGCATGGTAGTGCCCACTCATCACTAGTTATGAGTATCGAGCACCTGAGCATGGTAGTGCTCGCTCATTACTAGTTACGAGTACTGAGCACCTGAGCATGGTAGTGCCCGCTCATCACTAGTTATAAGTACTGAGCACTCGAGCATGGTAGTGCCCGCTCATCACTAGTTACGAGTACTGAGCATCCGAGCATGGTAGTGCCAACTCATCACTAGTTACGAGTACTGAGCACCCGAGCATGTTAGTGTCCGCTCATCACTAGTTACCAGTACTGAGCACCCGAGCATGGAAGTGCCCGCTCATCACTAGTTACGAGTACAGAGCACCCGAGCATGGTAGTGCCCGCTCATCACTAGTTACGAGTACTGAGCACCCGAGCATGGTAGTGCCCGCTCATCACTAGTTACGAGTACTGAGCACCCGAGCATGGAAGTGCCCGCTCATCACTAGTTACGAGTACTGAGCACCCGAGCATGGTAGTGCCCGCTCATCACTAGTTACGAGTACTGAGCACCCGAGCATGGTAGTGCTCGCTCATCACTAATTACAAGTACTGAGCACCCGAGCATGGTGGTGTTCGCTCATCACTAGTTACGAGTACCGAGCACCCGAGCATGGTAGTTCCCGCTCATCACTAGTTACGAGTACTGAGCACCCGAGCATGGTAGTGCCCGCTCATCACTAGTTATGAGTATCTTCCTATTCAATTACCTTCTGCCTGAAGATAGGATAGCATATGCATCATGACAGATACCCTTGAAGGCTGTCGAGCTGATGTGATTTCTTTATATACCACCTTTCTATCACATGATTATATTACAAAGTATGTGGATAGAATATTCCCCTATCAAGTCTTTATGGCATTTCTTCCCAGCTCTGTCATGTAAATGAGAGGGCGGAAGGAAACAAAAAAAAATGTATTAAAACCAAGCAAGCATAATAATATCCTTTGCATTGTAATAAAAAACATATGGAAACAATCTTTTTCCTGCCAGAAAATGCCTTTTTTTTCTCCATATGACAAATGTAGATTTATGGGATGATGACACGTCAAGGCACAAAAGTCAACTTGTAAAAAATGAAAGAGTAAAACCACAATACACATGTACAGGGGATGATCAGCCTCCCCACAACAATGTCAATGCATCATTCATCTAAAGATCATATCATCGTCTTCAGACTAGAAAGCCTTAAAGTGTCAGCGCGTAGGATGTCCTTCATTTTTAATGTGCAGTTATGGATGTGTAGGATTTATAAAACTAGAAATACAATCTAAATGCTAATGTGGCCTCTGTTTGCTTAATGTGGCTACATTTAAAAATCATGTACGGTGGCAGTGTAGGGCGGCGGTGAACTCACCCAAATTCAATGTCTCGAAAACTGTTAGTGTTCTTTGTAGGGTATTTCTATGTAGAACTGATGCCCTGTAGATAATTTCCACATCAAGTCATGCAGATGTTTTTTGTTATTTACCAATGTTTCTAGAGTGTTAACATATTGCTGCAGTCCCACCCAAATCTCCTTAATCATTGCAAAGCGTGAAATCCACGGTGAAATTTTGCATCAAAAATTGACTCTCTGCTTTCAACTTCTGTTATGGATTTTTCCGTAGTTTGCCGATGAGTGTTCATAAAAATGTATCCACAATGCTGCTATTGTAATAGAAGGAAATCCAAGGGTATATCTGCCCCATGGGCAGTATAGAGATATGCCTTGACGTGGCTACTGGGCAAATATAGAAATGGCCATTTTTGTATGCAAAATATCTCAATTTTTCCTAGATTTACTCAAGCAGTAATGCCTATCTATATTCTTACAGATATTGTTTGCATGCTTAGCATTTCAGAGTGCAACTCTCCCTTTTTGTTATTATATGTATGTCATGTTTAGGTTTGCACTTATTCAGATTGCATTTTGTGAGTGCCGTCAGTCTTTTTGTCTAGATAATGGAGTCATGTCCTCTGACAGTGCACCCCTACCTCATTAACCACAGGTGATTTCATAATAGCAGGTTCCAATATGCCCATACACATGGAGCTTTGTAACCTAGAGAAAGGTTTCAGTTCAGAGTAGGTTCCCAGTATAGAGATATGCCTTGATGTGGCTACTGGACAGATATAGAAATGGCCATTTTTGTATGCTAAATATCTCAATTTTTCCTAGATTTCCTTAAGCAGTTATACATATCTATATTCTTACAGATATTGTTTGCATGCTTAGCATTTCAGAGTGCAGCTCTCCTTTTTTGTTATTATATGTCATGTTTAGGTTTGCACCTGTTCAGATTGCATTTTGTGAGTGCTGTCAGTCTTTTTGTCTACATTATGGAGTCATGTCGTCTAACAGTGCACCCCTACCTCATTAACCACAGGTGATTTTATTCTTTAATAGCAGGTTCCTACATGCCCATACACATGGAGCTTTGTAACCTAGAGAGAGGTTTCAGTTCAGAGTAGGTCCCCAATATAGATATATGCCTTGAAGTGGCTACTGGGCAGTTATAGAAATGGCCATTTTTGTATGCTAAATATCTTAATTTTTCCTAGATTTCCTTAAGCAGTAATGCCTATCTATATTCTTACAGATATTGTTTGCATGCTTAGCATTTCAGAGTGTAGCTGTCCTTTTTTGTTATTATATGTCATATTTAAATTTGCACCTATTCAGATTGCATTTTGTGAGTGCCGCCAGTCTTTTGTCTAGATTATGGAGTCATGTCCTCTGACAGTGCACCCCTACCTCATTAACCACCGGTGATTTTATTCTTTAATAGCAGGTTCCTAAATGCCCATACACATGGAGCTTTGTAACCTAGAGAGAGGTTTCAGTTCAGAGTAGGTTCCCAGTATAGAGATATGCCTTGACGTGGCTACTGGGCAGATATAGAAATGGCCATATTTGTATGCTAAATATCTCAATTTTTCCTAGATTTACTTAAGCAGTAATTCATATCTATATTCTTACATTCATTGTTTGCATGCTTAGCATTTCAGAGTGCAACTATCCTTTTTTTGTTATTATGCTGTATTTATCAAGATTCCATCACCTGTTCGATGCTAAGGAAATCCTGAAAACATGACCTGTTGGGGGCTGTGAGACCGGTAGTTTGGGAAACACTACTTTAGATCAATATGAATCTCTTCCTACTCATCCTTCATCAATCTTAGCTGTACAGATGAGAGATACCTCCACTTCGGAGGACTTTTAGCACCCATTGGTTTAAAGCCTTGAGAACTCTATATATGTTGCGTACATGACGCCTACGCGTTACTTTTGACATGATCTCTTTAGGCTGCCCACAGGTGAAAAGCTGCATAATTATTTGACATACCTATGACATTTCTGAAAATGTATCTGACAACTAATAATAATTTTCTTGGCAAAATGATTCCATGAAAGCCTACCATGTGCTCTCAGATTGTTTCAGATATCACTAATTCCCTGGGCTCAGGTTCTAAACCGAATCAGGATTATTAGCGGGATTTGGATAATTAACCGATCTGCGGCGCTAGATACAAAATGCATTCGGTGCTTCTGGAATTGGAGTAAAGCTATTAAACCTGAGTGATATTGCTGGACCTGTACAATCAATAATCTCATTTAATAGAGGAAGGACTGGAGTTCGTTTCCATGCAGATGAGTCAAGATTTCTGCAGTACCTAGCAGTTTATAAAGAAGGTGTGCATGAATAAAAATACATTGGTATTCTTCTTTTTTTTCTGTTTTTTTTTTCTATTCTGAGAAAAAAATAAATTGACGGAAGGAGGGGGAAGGGAAAGTCAGTTCACCATGCAGCGGTTGAATCCATGTTGAAGAAGTGCACAAATCTTCGGAGTTAGCATCCGAGAATGAAGAAACAGTGAAGGATCCATCACTTCAACAGAATCCACTTTATTTAAACTCCCTGAAAATAATATAAAAACACTCGGTGATCATTGGCTGAGACAAGACACCTCTTACGCGTTTCAGACATACATCCTTACTCATAGGCTTAGTATATCACAAGGACCTATGTCTATCTGTAGGCCAAGCAGCAGCACTATCACTTTTAGATCTGCACACATTTTCCATTTATATTCTGAGTATTTGATCATTTAAAACATTAACTCCATAGAATCATGATTCTCTTTAATTCCAGATACTTAAGTCAATGGAGCAGATGGATTTTCATTACTATTGTGCAACATGACAGCTTGCAAACTCGTTTTGCTAGAGTCTATGACTTGTCACCATTGATCGCGAACATGTGTACCATCTAGCTCCATCATAAGACCATTTACAACAGTATAAAAATCTATCAGCCCATGATCAATGATTGTTTTTATATTACTTTTATGGAGTTTAAATAAAGTGGATTTTATTGAAGCGCTGGATCCCTCACCTCATGGTTTCTTAAAAAAAAAAAAAAAATCAGCCTATATTGATATATTTATACACTAACATATCGGCAGACAACCACTAGATAACTTGTGCCATACAATGTGCGTGTAACCTATATTATGTCCAGCCAGTGTCATACAGTGCTCCTTTATATATACAAGGCACAGATGGTACATACAGTTACTAGCATATATCATCAATATACCTAGCACACAATTTATTGCCCAAGGCATCATAATTTGTGCAAACAGTAGAGATGAACAAACATATATGCAGGACTCTAGCCTAGCTGCCATGTCGGTAGTCCTTGTCTGGCGGACCAGATCCAAGTAAACCTCCTCCAACCCCCTGTCATCCACAGTGCCTTTCACTTTTTAATACATGTTAATAGGCAGATATAATCTAATACTTCCATGGACTTTTACCACGCATCGGTTTAAAGTCTTGAGACCTCTATATATGTTACTTACATTACATCTACGCATTACTTGTAACAAGTGATGGTCGTACTCGCAGATAACCGGAACTCGCAGATAACCGTGACAATCCCAGGCAGCTGCAGGCTGCTATTTTAAGGCTGGGGAGTGGTCCAATAAGCATGGACCTCCCCAGTCTGAGAATACCAGCCCCCAGCTGTCGGAGATAATACTTCAGTGAGATAATAGTCTCTCTTATTTTGACCAAGTTCTAGATACAGGGAGAAAAGAAGTGGCTCAAAAGGGGAGAAAGCAGGACACTATTAATACAAAGTTTTATATACTTTTCATGTACTTTTTGATGAAAAGACTTGGACTACTTAACCCTCACGGACACATTTACTGTACAAGCTAGTTCCTTTTGAAAACAAATGAAAGATTTGTCCTTCACTACATATTTGTAGACATAATATTTTCGCACATCCCTCTCCTTTCTTTTCATATATTCCCAACACTGCAAAGTTGAATTGGAAGGAATGTCAGCTGTACCTGTAACATGCCGCACGAGAAGCAATTTATTGCATGGGGAATAATACAATGGGGTTACCAATTATGTGACAAACAATGAAAGCTGACTGTAAATTGTACTTGTGATGTGTGGGAGGTGACACCAAGGGAAGGTAATTGCAGAGAATGGATTGTGCTAAGCTTGCAGATTCCTTTAGGATTCCTTAAGGACATCGCTCCTCGGGGAATATTTAATGGTAAAGTAAACACCACAAGTGGAGAAGAGTTTGTTTTACCAATGAATATTGCTCAGAAAGAATAAACACCGCTGGAGGCTTTTCTCTTATCGTATTAAGATTTATTTTCTATCTATGGGTAAATCACCCTTGAAGTGTCATAAAGTAAAAAAAAGCAAATAGAAGCACTGTGGAGCGTATTCATTCATGCGCTGCTACATATGTATTCAACTAACGTAATATGAAATCTTCAATTCTTTTGCTTTTCTAGAATCTAGTTGTGTACGAAGAGCAGCATGAGAGTATTGGGAAATGTCAAGAACTACAAGTCAATTTCTGGACCCATTGACCTTCCATCGCCTACTTAGACCTTAGGTTTGGATTGAAGGGGTTATCTAGGTTAGAAAACCCCTTTTTATACAACATATTAGGGAATTCCTAATATATATGGTGGGGGCAGCTGTTTTGGATGTTCATATCCTATAGGGGTTGTCCACATATAGGGCAACCCCTTCTGATTCCAAATGTTTGCTCCAGGTAAAATAAAAAAGACTATACTCCCCTCCCGTACCTGCACCCATCCTTTAGACCAAACAACTCAATCAATAGGAAGTGAGAGCAGCCATTGAGCTCTCTTCCTATTGATTCGTCGCCTGGTCTGAAGGTATGGTGTCACGGTCGTCTCTTTATCTTTGGAGAGTAGTGACGGATTCAGGGTTGGAATCCCTCAATTCCATCTGGGACTCTACATTTAAACGTGGTTTCATTTCTTCCAGTGCCTAATGAGTTAATGTCAGTTTTGTTGTCCAGCAATTCCTAGCTGAGTGTAGCCACACCCCTTCAGGTTTAAGTAGTGGTGTTTTCCCAGCAATCTCTGCTGAAGATATAAACTCATTGTTCTCTGGCCGCCTTGGTGGAAGGTCCTGCTTAGGAGTTGTCCTGAACACAGGCTTTGTACTTTCTTAGTTGCTGTTTCCCCGGTTTATCTTTCCTTCCTTTGTCTCTTATTACTGCAGCAGTGGGTCTAGCTAACCTCACCCCTCTCTCACTAGCTAGGGCATCTATAAGGTTTCTCACGATCTCAGGTTTCTGCTCGGTGACAGTTGCAGAGACTGTATAGGGACTGGGAGAGTAGGGACAGGTGCAACGAAGGATAGGATATCTCCTTTCTACCCCTCTCACTAGCTCCAGAGCCCTTCATTGTTATCATGTCCCCGGTGTCCCCTTTGTTGTGTTTTTTTTGTTGAGCGTCAGACCATAGGTCTGAACGCATGCACCCCGCTCATCACACTTGGCAAGCATGATATGGGGAGAATGAAGACGGCACTGATTGGACATAGGACTTGCATAATGTCACAACCCCTATGTCAGCCCCGGTACCGCGATCCTGGGCACCACCAAAACAGTGCAGGTACAGAGGTGAGTATAGGTTTTATTTTACCCGGAGGAAGCAAGTGGAATTAAAAGGGGTTGTTCTAGTAGTGGACAACCCCTTTATGTGGAGAAAGGCGATAAAGAGAATTGCTCTCTATGTAAGGCCTGTCCTGTTCTGCATTACAAAGACAATTTTACAATTAAAATGCCTTGTAAAAAGCTTCATTTCTCTCCTGTGCTGGTGCTATAGGAAAATTGAACTCATAGAGCTCTAGTAATCACAACATCACTGATTGCGGGGATCCCAAAAAGGAGATATAATTGCATTGTGAAATACTTATTGGCAAAAGGATCTTCTTTCAAGTAGGGAATTTTCAAAGCGTACAACTCATTCAAAGAGACATTCACCAAATGTTTCAAGTTGACCCAGGCACATGGTTAGAAAGAGGAATAAAACATTTGTGTAGCTCTTGTTTTTAATTTTGCTTCTCCATAAGGAAGTTTTTAGCAATTAAAGTATGTAGCACCTTAAAAGTTAACCTTTTTAAGTTGGTGTTATGAGAGTTTTCACTGTATGAGATGGTAACAACCTAGCAGAAAAAGAAAACACATCTAACAGCTTAGATTTCTCAATGTGTGATATGTAAGGCTAGAGCCCCGATCTACTGGTCTAACTTCCTGCATGATTAGAAAGTGCTGTGAGATTAGAACACAAATGGCTGACATCTTTCTGATAAGGTCCAGAGATGTATCAGAAATCACACCTATGTCTATACACATAAGTGTCATTCATCTCTGGACAAGCCTTGTGGGGGGAAATGAAGTACAGCAGAGCTGACAGAGCTAGGACAGGAGGAAAGCTGATAAAAGGGTTTTATAAACTCAGCTGTACTTTCTAATCATGTAGGAGGCCAGATCTGTATTCTTTACATTTCACACAATGAGAAACCTAAGCTAAGGGTGTGCTAACATATTAAATAACCCATTGCCCAGTGTCATCAGCGATGACGCGCATACCTTACAGGTTCCATTTAAGGCTTTTAATTGACACATCCTATTTTGTAGAAGTCTCCTTTTAGCAGTTGTCTCATTATCAACAAAGCCAGGATACATTACCATGAAAGATAAAACCTATATATACAGTAGATATTTGAGCATGCACCAGTCAAAAACAGGTGATGTCATAACTCACCCGCCTGCAGAGGTCATTGTGCATTCCCACAACACTCTCCCATAAGCTGGGTTTACACACTGCAACATCGCAAAGGACATCGCTGTAACGTCACCGGTTTTGTGACGTAACAGCGACCTCCCTAAGTCTCTGCTAAGTCTCTGGTGAGCGTTCAAACAGGCAAACCTGGCCAACAACTTACCAGCGATCCGGACCTGCAGAGCGACCTAGCTGGTTGTTGGGGACGTTGATAAGCAGCCTTTTGAAAGGGAAGTTGCTAACAAAGTCGCTGAAAAGGATTCACACACTGAAACTTCATGCTGCACAGCGGGAAACAAAGGACCTAGGAATGGTCCTGAACGACTTGTAGTGATCAGCAACTTCCAGCAACTTCACAGCAGGGGCCAGGTCGATGATAGGTTTCACACACTGCAACATCGCAAACAACATCGCTATTGCGTCACAAAACCGGTGACGTTACAGCGATGTCGTTTGAGATGTTGCAGTGTGTAAACCCAGCTTTAGATGTCAATGAACATCTTTAGACTACTGTTTGTGGGCTATTGACTCTGCTGTAAAGCGTATCTCTTAATGCATTTATTAGAAGGTCAGACAAGATGGCCACATCACAATGAAGTAGAGAAAATAAAATGAAAAAAAAAATCTACAATCAGAAAAAAAACTAATAAAAAAAGAAAATGTTTGACTATTGGATTGTAATAGGTAAAAACATAAAGGTGATAAAAAATCCTTTAGAAAAAAATAAATTGTGCAGTTTATTTATTGATGATATTATTATTATTATTATTATTATTATTATTATTATTGTTATTATTATCAGTGTTATTATTATTAGTGTTATTATTATTATTAATAATAATAATAATAAAAATGATGATGATGACAATAATAATAATAATAACACTAATGTTACTACTACTACTACTACTACTAATAATAATAATAATAACAACAATAATAACATTAGTAATAATAATAATAACAACAATAATAAAAATAATAATAATAATAACAATAATATCACTAGTATTATTAGTATTAATAATACTAACAACAATAATAATAACACTAATAATAATAATAACACTAGTTATAATAATACTTACAGTAATAATAATAATAACACTAGTTATAATAATACTAACAGTAATAATAATAATAATAATAATAATAATAATATAACACTAATATTACTTATACTACTACTACTACTAATAATAATAATAATACTAATAATAATAATAATAATCATAATAATAATAGCATTAGTAATAATAATAATACTAATAATAATAATAATAAAAATAATAACAACAACAACAAAAATAATAATAATAATAACACTAATAATAACACTAGTAATAATAGTAATAATAATACTAACAACAATAATAATAACACTAATAATAATAACACTAGTTATAATAATACTAACAATAATAATAATAATAATAAAAAACATTGATGCATTAACAATGTTTTTTCATTTTATGTGAATCACAGCTGAAGACTAAACTGCATCAGCTCTATGAAACACAGCAATTCCCCCGTCTTCCACTGTCAATGCAATAAGATGGGGAAAGGAAATAGAAATGAATTCCGCATGGCTAATACCACAGCCTTAGAGGCTTACCGGCTTACATAAGGAAGTCAACTCGCAGACAAAACAATAGGTTTAAACATAATATCATAAGAACTATTGTCTTGAATGCAGTGATACAGAAATAAAGGCAGCAGGAATCCAGGGATCACATACTAATGTTACGTTCAGTATACGGCATTGGAAAGATCGGGGACTTTTTCAGGTTTCGATAAGCTCGGAGGCTTTCTGGGCTTTTTGGGAAGTAGAAATCCCAGAATAACCTGGCGGTTACCGTCTCGTGAACGCATCTTGGCATTTTTGTTTTGTGAATGGATCTGAGCGAAACATCAAAAATGTTCTTTTTTTCCTTGCAGCTTCACCGACAGGTACATCTTTGTCATTTCACATCTAATCTCCACCCAGAGGAAGAAAGATTTAAAAAAAAAAAATTGCTGTTTTAAATTTTGCATCATGACTAATCTTGGAGCTCTTTCTTTCCACTTTAAAGGATGGGATCCCTTGTATTGACTTTGATTGAAATAATGAAATGATGTCTTCCTGCTACCACCACTAGAGGGAGCTTACTGTATACTAGTAGACAGAAAACTGCCACAGGACAACTAAGTAATCTTATCTAAATAATCTTAAGATTTTGCTGACTTTTTAAAACTCTTTCTATTAAGATTTAATAATATTTGTAAAAAAAATTATAACTACAGAAGAGTGGATCAGACATACACTGCATACACTGAAGAGCAAAAGGGTAACAATGTTTTGCACTTTTGACTTTCAGGCTCCATATTTCACCATCCACCACAGCTTTGAGCATGAGACGACCTTCATTTTATAAACAATTATCTTGGCTATCTCATTTATAAATTTGATTTGCAGCTATTGCTGAGTTTTGGACGCAGCATGCTTCAGCTGCCTCCAAAACGCTGTTTTGTACAGTACAAGCACAGTGGATGGATTTCTAGAAATCCCGTGCCGACTGTGCTTGGTTGTTACGCAAACACTGACCTGTGGTGCGTCTTTCCAGACTGCAGCATGTCAATTGTTTGCTGCGGAATCACATGCATCCTCCGTAGGGAGAACACAAGCGAGAGACCGCTGCACACCGAACCCTGATCTCTTGCAGAGGAGACGTGCGGCCCCACAGGTCAGGACCCGCTGCCTCCAGGACGCAGCTAGTCCTGATTGTGGGCACATATCCTTTGGCTTTCAATATGTCCAGAAGGGTTTTGAATGGATTGACAGACTTCATTTTGCATTCTTCTAATTCTCATGGCGCTCACATGATGCAGTTTGGCAATTGTAACAGCCAAAAACCAGGAAACGAGACCACTATCAATGAGTTGGACGATGCTGTTTCTTTTTTCTAGGGAAATCTTCTTCAAGGCTGCTCCTCGATTCGAGCCATTGACCTTTCACTTGGGAATGAACCTAATAAAACACTGAGCTATTAGGGAATGTGAGAACAGGTTGTAATTTGTAGTATACAGGAATAAAAAGATTTTTCCACCACCAGGAGCAAAACAGTAACAATGCAGTGACATGACAATAATATGCATAACTAATCATATGCTAAATAGCTGCAAGTCACATTTATGTATGAGATATCCAATATGATTGTCTATGAAATGAACATTGTCTCATGCTCTAAGTTGTAGTGGATGGTGAGATATGGAGCCTGAAAGTCAAAAGGTCAAAACATTGTTACCCTTTTGCTTGTCAGTGTAGTTAAAATTAGTCTAATTTTTCCAGAGAAATTAAATTAGAATAGAAGTTATTTTCTACAAACATAATGTCATATATTGAATTTTAGAATCTTTTCAAAGCATAAAAAACAAGAAACATAAAAAAAAATACTGATCCACACCTTACTTCACCTTTTCGGCCGCTCCATCCCTCATCATCACCCATCTGGTCCTTGTATCTTCTGATCACCACTGTGAGTGTTGCTCTCTTGGGGTTCCTCACACTAGGCTGGAGCTTCCGGCTCTCATGAAGCCTGTGAGAGTTCTGCGCAAGTGCCCCTAAGGTCATAGCATCATGATGTCATGATGTGCACCTTGACCATCTGGATACATGTGAAGAACCGTCCAGGGCTTCAACAGAGCCAGAAGTCCCGGGCATGGTGTGCAAGGTCCAAGAATTTCTGCACAGTGATGAGAAAAGGCAATGAGGGACAGCGAGGAGTGGAGGGGCTGAAGAGATGAACGGAAAATGTGATTAATAAGCATTTTTTAACCATTAATTGGCCCTTTATGGTTAAGAAAAAAATTTACTGAATCTATACTTAAGTAAAATGCAAAAAAAACAGCATTTAGAAAATGCAGATTTTTGGAACATTCAAATACAATTCTTGAGTATTTTCACTCATCTCTAATTATAACTGTGAGCAAAATACACTCTTCTATGCCTCTTGAACTCCAAATTAGTAACATTTATTTTACGAGCGCTCGGGAAATCAATACAGCACACACTTAGTATGGTGTACTCAAATAATTCTCCTTTATTAGTGCATGTGACCAGTTTATTTAAGGTCATAGACAAAGGAAAAGTTCCCTCTGAACTATGGACCAATAAGAGCAGTAGGGGTGAGAACAGAAATGTGAAACTTCCCCGCCGATCAGTGTTAGCGGAACCCTATGACATCCTTAACTATAAGACAAGATGGACATTATAGGAATAAAATGAATTCTGTTCTTTTACATAAAAAAGCAGAACTTAGCCCCATACACCACAAAATTAGGAGCAGAACCCAGACCAGACACTTATATACAATATTTATACAATTTTATATACAGTCATATGAAAATGTTTGGGCACCCCTATTAATGTTAACCTTTTTTCTTTATAACAGTTTGGGTTTTTGCTATTTCAGTTTCATATATCTAATAACTGATGGACTGAGTAATATTTCTGGATTGAAATGAGGTTTATTGTACTAACAGAAAACGTGCAATCCGCATTTAAACAAAATATGACCGGTGCAAAAGTATGGGCACCTCAACATAAAAGTGACATTAATATTTTGTAATTCCTCCTTTTTCAAAAATAACAGCCTGTAGTCGCTTCCTGTAGCTTTTAATGAGTTCCTGGACCCTGGATGAAGGTATATTTGACCATTCCTGTTTACAAAACAATTCCAGTTCAGTTAAGTTTGATGGTCGCCGAGCATGGACAGCACGCTTCAAATCATCATACAGATTTTCAATGATATTCAGGTCTGGGGACTGGGATGGCCATTCCAGAACATTGTAATTGTTCCTCTGCATGAATGCCTGAGTAGATTTGGAGCGGTGTTTTGGATCATTGTCTTGCTGAAATATCCATCCCCTGCGTAACTTCAACTTCGTCACTGATTCTTGCACATTATTGTCAAGAATCTGCTGATACTGAGTTGAATCCATGCGACCCTAAACTTTAACAAGATTCCCGGTGCCGGCATTGGCCACACGGCTCCAAAGCATGATGGAACCTCCACCAAATTTTACTGTGGGTAGCAAGTGCTTTTCTTGGAATGCCGTGTTTTTTTGCCTCCATGCCTAATGCCTTTTTGTATGACCAAACAACTCAATCTTTGTTTCATCAGTCCACAGGACCTTCTTCCAAAATGTAACTGGCTTGTCCAAATGTGCTTTTGCATACCTCAGGCGACTCTGTTTGTGGCGTGCTTGCAGAAACGGCTTCTTTCGCATCACTCTCCCATACAGCTTCTCCTTGTGCAACGTGTGCTGTATTGATGACCGGTGCACATTGACACCATGTGCAGCAAGATGAAGCTGCAGGTCTTTGGAGGTGGACTGTGGATTGTCCTTGACTGTTCTCACCATTCTTCTCTTCCTTTCTAATATTTTTCTTGGCCTGCCACTTCTGGGCTTAACAAGAACTGTACCTGTGTTCTTCCATTTCCTTACTATGTTCCTCACAGTGGAAACTGACAGTTTAAATCTCTGAGACAACTTTTTGTACCTTCCCCTGAACAACTATGTTGAATAATCTTTGTTTTCAGATAATTTGAGAGTTGTTTTGAGGAGCCCATGATGCCACTCTTCATAGGAGATTCAAATAGGAGAACAACTTGCAAGTGGCCACCTTAAATACCTTTTCTCATGATTGGATACACCTGCCTATGAAGCTCAAAGCTCAATGAGGTTACAAAACCAATTTAGTGCTTTAGTAAGTCAGTAAAAAGTAGTTACGAGTGTTCAAATCAAGAAATTGATAAGGGTGCCCATACTTTTGCACCGGTTAAATTTTGTTTAAATGCGGATTGCACATTTTCTGTAAGTACAATAAACCTCATTTCAATCCAGAAATATTACTCAGTCCATCAGTTATTAGATATATGAAACTGAAATGGCTGCTGCAAAAACCCAAATTGTTATAAAGAAAAAAAGGTTAACATTAATAGGGGTGCCCAAACTTTTTCATATGACTGTAGATCTCTGACCATATCCCTTAAATGAATTCAGACCCCTACAACTAGTCCAACCTCAGACCAGATGCCAAAAAAATTATTTAAACTGAAATTAATCAGAAGACACCAGCCAAGACCACAATTATTGCAAGTGACCAAGGAATCAATTCCGACCCAAGACTAGACTCTTAAAATTAATCTAGCAGACCAGATCGGTCAACTCATAGTGATAACAGGTGGACATTCAATTTACTGTGGACACACATGATTTCATTCATGCATTGTGGCTCTTGAAACTTAAAGGGAACCTGTCAGGTCCAATATGCACCAAGAACCACAAGCAGTTCTAGGTGCATATTTCTAATCCCTGCCTAACCATCCCTGTATACACTAGCATAGCTAATGTCAAGCTACCACTAGGGAGCACCAAGAACCATGAAGTAGATGCACAGTGTGTGCTCGTACACTGCCGGGGTGCAGAGCTGCGGGGCGTGCGAGGAATGGTCAGGCGGGCCGGGTCAAGTACAGTAAGGGCAGAAGGAAGACCAGGGGAAAGAGCAGAAGCGGAGTCGAGGTCAGGCCGAGGTCAGTACCAGAGGAAGCAACCAAGTGAGGAGGTAGGAGAGGGGACAGAGGAATGGGGGAATGACTAGGGGACAGAACACAGACAGGGCACGGGGGGCACAGGCACAGACAGATCAGGATAACACATACAGGACCAGCAATCACAGGCAAAGCAGCGCTAAGCTTATAGCCAGCGCAGGTTCACTGGAGATGTAAGTTTTAAAGCATCCAAGCCCGGAAGTGAGGCTCGGGAGAAGGCTCTGCCCCCTAGCCATGTGGACGGGGAGGTGGAACCGTGACAGCTAAAGAGATCTTTAGAAAAATGATTTCTAAAGATCCTTTATCATATGCTAATGAGGCCAGGGACTAGTCGCAAGGGTGTTACTTCCCTTGGCTAGTCGGCCCTTTTTGCATGTAAGTACGCCCCCTTGTGGGTTGTGGTTGCTTCCACCTTAGCTACCACCACTGGTTTTCGGCTCAGTGCACATGATCAGAACGTTTCTGGACTTCTGGACATGCGAACTACACCAGTTTGAAGCCGGGTCGTGTACACCTGGCTTCATAGTATGCTTAATCGGAAGTCCGGGACTTCTGATCATACACACTGAGCCAAAATCCAGCAGTGGCACATCAGAGGTGAGAGCGACCATGCCTCTGACGCTGTGCATTCATTAGCATGATAGTATGCCCACATGGGCGTGCTAACATGCTAAGGGGGCCAACTAGCTAAGGGAAGTAACGCCTTTGCGACTAGCCCCTAGCTTAATTAGCATATAATAAACAAGCTTTAGAAATACTTTTTCTAAAGATCTCTTTATCTATGCTAGTGTATACAGGGATGGTTAGGCAGGGATTAGCAATATACAATCAGAACTGCTCGTGGGTCTGGGTGCATATTGGACCTGACAGGTTCCCTTTAAGCAAGTCCAGAAAGGGGACAGTTGTACAGTGAACTATGCGATGACGAGTACAGACACACGGTAAACATGCCCAACTTTTCTGTATACTTCAGGAAAAAAAGAATCTTACTATACGTGCAATCATTGTACCCAAGTGTTACGATCAATGTACTAATGTCATCCAATGGATGTGCGGAAATTGGAGCAAATTAATTCTTGAGGGAACAGAACAGAAAATCTGGTGTTCCAAATAGGACCCATGAGATCATTAAATTTGATTAAGTGAAGACTATGGCAAATTGAGAGATCGAGCACTGAGATTTCTTATACTGAGCAATTTACCTGAAGAGTTTCAGATTTTCTCAGTGTCATTTCATTTTCTAGCTGCTAATATATAAAGTGCCTGAAGATTGCACTTAAGCAGCCTAAAAATATTCGTCTGTTCTAAGTTTATGAATGGGGAAGATGTTATAATAAGTAATAACACATGTAGTCATTTAATGTGTTAAATTACTGGAAATTATAAAAAAAGATCAATAAGCGCTATTGTTCCTTAGAAATAAAGGCGATTGATTTGAGTTGACCCGAGTGCCGGAACCCCCAGTGGCCGCTGCAAGGAAGCCCGGGAACAAGTGCTCCATTTACCTGCAGCGCCACCCCAGGAGAAGTAAAGTATTACATAAATTGCATTGGAATCAAAAGAATGTTGATACAATGTACAAAGTGTGTTGATTCCTCCAAAGCTGCAGGATCAGAATGTGCAGAGTTTGTTTATATCCATTAACTGTATCTGTGGATACACATAGGGAGGCAAATGGGCTGTAGACACAAAAATGGTAGAATATTTAGAATCTGGACTATACTGTATACACTATATATGAAAATTGCAATTTTTTTTAGATAGAATGGAACAATAAAACATATTGGTTACAAAAGTCTTCATGCCCTTTACATATGAGTCATTGTGCACTATATAAACTATCTTTTTAAAAATTGCTATCTTGTTTAGGCCTCTTTCACAGAGAGAGAGCGAGAGAGAGAGAGAGAAAGAGAGAGAGAGAGAAAGAAAGAGAGAGAGAAAGAGAGAAAGAAAGAGAGAGAAAGAAAGAGAGAGAGAAAGAGAGAGAAAGAGAGAGAGAAAGAAAGAGAGAGAAAGAGAGAGAGAGAGAAAGAGAGAGAAAGAGAAAAAAAGAGAGAAAGAGAGAGAGAAAGAGAGAGAGAGAGAAAGAGAGAAAGAGAGAGAGAGAGAAAGAAAGAAAGAAAGAGAGAGAAAGAGAGAAAGAAAGAGAGAGAGAAAGAGAGAGAAAGAAAGAGAGAGAGAGAAAGAAAGAGAGAGAGAGAAGAGAGAGAAAGAGAGAGAGAAAGAGAGAGAGAAAGAGAGAGAGAGAAAGAGAAAGAGAGAGAGAGAAAGAGAGAAAGCGAGAGAGAAAGAGTCCATTTTTTAGACGCACACAATAAACGTTCATGTGGACGTCGGCAGGACAACCACGTGTTGATGGATCCGTCACACTCCGTCGCTAATACAAATCAATGAGAAAAAAACGGATCCAGCGCTGGATCCGTTTTTTTCACAAAACAACGGATTGCGACTGATGGTAAAAAACTGATGTGTGAAAGAGGCCTAAGATGCACTGGAACAATAAAACATATTAGTTACAAAAGTCTTCGTGTCCTTTACAGTTTAAATGTCCATGGCATAAATTAAAAGGGATTCTCCAAATACTGTGTTTCCCTGAAAATATGCCCTACTCTGAAAATAAGACCTAGCAGGAATTTTCAGCCTTTTCGGAGTAAGACTTAAATATAAGCCTTGCACGAAAAATAAGCCCTAGCAGGAATTTTCAGCCTTTCCGGAGTAAAGTTAAATATAAGCCCTACCCAAAAAATAAGCACAAGCAGGAATTTTTGGCCTTTTCATAACAAGGCTTAAATATAAGCTCTACCTGAAAAATAAGCCCTAGCTGGAATGTTTGGCCTTTTCAGAGTAAGGCTTAAATATAAGCCCCACTTGAAAAATAAGCTCTAGTAGGAATTTTCTGTCTTTTCGGAGTAAGGTTTATATATAAGCTCTACCCGAAAAATAAGCCCTACAGTATTAGGAATTTTCTGCCTTTTCAGAGTAAGGCTTAAATATAAGCCCTACCCAAAAAATAAGCCCTAGCAGTAATTTTCATCTTTTTCAGAGTAAGGCTTAAATATAAGCTCTAACCTGAAAATTAAGCCCTAGATGGAATTTTCGGCCTTCCCGGAGTAAGGCTTAAATATAAGCCCTACCCAAAAAATAAGCCCTAGCTGGAATTTTCGGCCTTTTTGGAGTAAGGCTTAAATATAAGCTCTACCTGAAAAATAAGTCCAAGCAGGAATTTTTGGCCTTTTCGAAGTAAAGGCTGCTTTACCAGCGGCGATTTATCGTGCGATCGCATGTGTGATTGTACCCGCCTCTATCGTTTGTGCAACACGGGCAATTTGTTGCCCATGTCGCACAAAGTCGGTAACCCCCTTCACACGTACTTACCTCCCGAACGACCTCGCTGTTAGCAGCGAACATCCTCTTCCTGATGGGAGAGGGACGGTCGGCGTCACAGCGACGTCACTCAGCGGCCGCCCAATGGAAGCGGAGGGGCGGAGATGAGCGGGACGTAAACATCCCGCCCACCTCCTTCTTTCCGCATTGCCGGCAGCTGCAGGTAAGCTGCAGTTCATCATTCCCGAGGTGTCACACGGAGCGATGTGTGCTGCCTCGGGAAAAATGAACAACCGGCATGCAGAAGGACGTTCGATTTTTTGAAAATGAGCGACGTGTCAACGAGCAACGATAAGGTGAGTATTTCTGCTTGTTCACCGTCGCTCGTAGCTGTCACACGCTACGATATGTCAAACGATGCCGGATGTGCGTCACTAACGACGTGACCCCGACGACATATCATTAGATATATCGTAGCGTGTAACGGGCCCTTTAGTCTTAAATATTATCCCTATCCCGAAAATAAGCCCTAGTCACGGGTTCAATAATGAAGTGTCAATGTGGCTAAAAAAGTTGAAAAACACTGCAGGACACTTCATTATAGAAAGTAGACACCCCCAAAAAAGAGAAGACAGACCCCGCAATCAGACTCACCAGACCCAAATGGGAGGCTGCGGAACACACACACATGCACACACACACACAGTGATACTGCACTGCTCCAGGGACCTGGGACACAATGGAACGCGAGGACCTGTGGTGAAACACATTGAGGACCTACGTTCAACAGCGCTGACAGCTGGAAGCAGTATGGCACCACCAGATGTTTCTGTGTGTGTGTTTATGAGTGTATGATGTTCCTGAGATCTGATGTGTGTGTGAGTGTGAGTGCCGGCTGGAAGCAGGGGAGGACCACTGTGGAGCATTCAAGGATCTGGGTGCATTCTGTGGATCGCAGAAGGACCTGGGAACGACGCAGATGTCCGAAGTCTGGTAAGCATGATTCTCCTGGGGGGAGTCTGCCTTTTTGGTGGGTTCAACTTACCCCAACCTGTGTTTCCCCAGAAATGAGCCATACTCCAAAAATAAGCCCTAGCGCATTTTTCGGGGAAAAAAATAATTTAATAGTGTGTTTTCGAGGCAAAATGATATTAAAGGGGTTTCTCAGGTGGCCAAGATCTGCTATCAGTCCTTATGATGACCACCCAAGAGAGTGCGAACATATTTCTTAATGAGTTTATCATTGTTTACTATTCCTTTGCTTCTGTAATTATTTTTTAAAGTTGGACAACTCTTGTAATATTTTACTTTAAGAATCTGTAAAAAAAAAATTGAGACATAAGAAATTCACGTAAACAAAAAAAATGTAACGGGAAATGGTAGCCTTCCACGAAGACATAGATGACATACAATCCAGCTTCTAAAAGACATTTATTTGTCGGATTGTTCTGGAATAATTGTTGTATTTGGACACAATTTTTTCCATTGCAATTCACAGGCGCTAGTGATGGAAAGGTCACGGCGATATTACAATGGCGTCTCCGCCTGTGTCGCTCCACTTTAGGCAGTAATAGCTCATCGGTACTTGTCTGCCTTGATTTGATCACATTATCCCTGACATTCATTGGTAAGATTTAACATCAATAAGAATTAATACGAAGACTGTTCTTCTTGTAAAAATGCTTTTATTACCTTATTAAAACAAAAAGTACAAAAGCCCCATTGCCTTGATTCTATCTCTATGTGCTTCATGGTAACAGAAGGCAATAAAGCTTCCTTCTCGTATTTAGCAATTTTATATCGTCGGGCAATGACCGCCATGCTTGGATGGTGAACAGAACATGCATCCTATACCACCAACCAAAATGGTAAGAAAGGTGGCTCAGGGTTAGGGTAAAGGTAAGGGTAAGGGGAGGGGTAGACATATTAATGGTGCAACCTGCCACACGGGGGCCCAAAGAGTAAGGGGGCCCATATCCACTTCCAAAGCAGGTGGAATTGTATATTAGAATGAGCTATTGGACTTCAAATGGTCCATATATTGTTCTTGCACAGGGGCCCTATTGTGTCTGTGTCCACCAGTGGCCAGAAATACGTCACCGCACACGCAACATCCGGATTCCGGTACCGCTATAAAAGGGTGCACTTTTCAAATCTATATACACACGTCCTCTGAAGAAGTGGGAAACGCGCGTCGGGATTAAGGACAGTGACGCCAAGTCTACATAACAGTCAGGTCAGTTTATCGTTGTAACCATTTACCTTGGATCCAGCTTCTCATGTGGAAGTATGGTCCTGCTACGTGAGACGCTGAATCCAGCTTGTGACACTATTGTCTACAATTGATTTAACCAGGACTCGGTGATGCTCTAACTCTGAGCACCTAGTGGGGTTGATAATTCACTGAGTCGCATTCTGATCCTTGATTATGTCATTTACAGCATCATGTTAATATGGTTACCCCAGCATAAATATAAATAAAAACAATTGTGTTGCAATGAGTGGTGGTTGCATGATATGGCAGGCAGACACCGGCAACACGGTTTTATGCTAACATGGAGGTGCTTTATATACATGTAAATGTTTTAGGCGGTGGGCTTTCACTGTAGCAAATTTTGGTATGATGACATGTCCTGTGTGATATTTTTGATGATCCTTGATTGACACATGGTTGCTAATAGATGTTTTATATTGAATACAATAAAGTTTAGTCTTTTAAGGTTATACACCGCCCCTAATGTTTTTTTGTGGTTATGTTATATCATTGGTGTAATCCCTTGGTATGAGGGTTTTGGTCTAAGGACAAGTGATGTAAATGTGTCCACCAGTGGGTAAGGGTACTGGTACTAGTACTATTTCAGTGCCTGGGTCCTGGGTTTAAATCCCACCAAGGACATTATTTGCAAGGATTTCTGTCATGTTTTGCAAGTGGGGGGTGCGTTCCAATCAACAAATGTCTAAACGCACAACAAAAGTACCCCCACAACAACACCACGAACAAGGGGAACACCAAGAACACAACAACAATGGTGGGCCCTGGTGCTAGTGAGAGGGTAGATGTGACACCTCTTGCCTTTACCTGCCACTGTACCCTGCACTCCTAGCCAGACCCTATACAGGCTCCGCATCTGTTGCTGAGCAGGAACCTGAAGCCCTGAAATGACCCTTCAATAGTCCTGGTTAGGGAGTGGGAAGGGAAGCTCACTAGGCCCACTGCTGCACTAATACAACAAGAGGGAGGCAAGACAAATAGGCGAATAGCAACTAAAATAAAGAAGATACGACTTCAGGACAAATCCACAGCAGCTACTTCCACCAAGGTGGCCAGATTACAAATGGTTTTGTATAATCAGCAAAGAGTGCTGGGAAACCCTACTACTTAAACACAAAGGGTGTGGCTACAGAGCAGCTGCAGCTGACATCCACTGCTGGGAAGCTGTTGGCAGCAAAACTGACATTAACTGTTTCAGCATTAAGAGAAACGAAAAACATTAAAATGTAGAGTCTAAAATGAAGACAAGAGAGGCTCCAGTCCTAAAGCTGTCACTAGTCTCTAAAAACAGGGAGATGGCCTTGACAATTTCCTCCTGCACTCCAATCACAATTTGGATTGTGAGAACCCATGAGGACAGTGACGCTCATTCATTACAGGGACATTTTTTTTTGGAAACTCAATATTAATTTATGCAAAAAGAAAACACAGTTAAAAATCAAAATCAAAGCAGTTTTCCCATTATGTGACCTATTGCTATCATTCACTATTCGAATCTTACACTTGTTTGTTCATTCTTTTAACTCTAAAGGCTGCTTTACACGTTACAATTAATCGTGTGATTGCATTTGCGATCGCACCCGCCCCCATCGTTTGTGCGGCATGGGCAATTTGTTGCCCGTGTCGCACAATGTTGTAACCCCCCGTCACACGTACTTACCTCCCGAACGACCTCGCTGTGGGCGGCGAACATCCTCTTCCTGAAGGGGGAGGGACGTTCAACGTCACAGCGATGTCACACAGCGGCCAACCAATAGAAGCGGAGGGGCGGACCTCCTTCCTTCAGCATTACCGGTAGGATGCAAGTAAGCTGTGTTCATCGTTCCCGGGGTGTCACTTGTAGCGATGTGTGCTGCCTCGGGAACATTGAACAACCGGATGTTCAATATTTAGAAAATGAGCGACGTGTCAACGATGAATGAGAAGGTATTTCTGCTCGTTCATAGCTGTCATACGCTACGATATCACTAACGATGCCGGATGTGCGTCACTTACGACGTGACCCCGCCGACATCTCATTAGATATATTGTAGCGTGTAAAGCCCGCTTAAGTGTGCTACATTTATTTTCATTATTTTAATGATCATTATTTTTTTTCACGGCAGTAAAATATTATTTATTTTTCCTTCCTTTAATTTTTAATTTATGCAACCAAAGAATAAAGGCCCTGCCACACACAGAGATAAATCTGTGGCAGATCTGTGGTTGCAGTGAAATTGTGGACAATCAGTGGTAGGTTTGTGGCTGTGTACAAATGGAACAATATGTCCATGATTTCACTGCAACCACAGATCTGCCAAAGATTTATCTCTGTGTGTGACGGGGCCTTAACAGTCAGGTTTGCCCATATAACCATAGACTTAGGCGGGCTTTGCATGTTGTGACATCGCAAGCCGATGCTGTGATGTCGCACGCGATAGTCCTCGCCCCTGTCGCAGGTACAATATCTTGTGATAGCTGGCGTAGCGATAATTATCGCTACGCCAGCTTTACATGCACTCACCTGCCCTGCGACCGTCGCTCTGGCCGGCGACCCGCCTCCTTCCTAAGGGGGCGGGTCGTGCGGCGTCACAGCGATGTCACACGGCAGGCGGCCAATGGCGGCGGAGGGGCGGAGATGAGAAGGATGTAAACATCCCGCCCACCTCCTTCCTTCCGTATAGCCGCTGGCGGCAGGTAAGGAGATGTTCCTCGCTCCTGCGGCTTCACACACAGCGATGTGCGCTGCCGCAGGAACGAGGAACAACATCGTACCTGTCGCGGCATCGGCATTATGGAAATGTTGGAGCCTGCACCAATGATACGATAATGACGCTTTTGTGCTCGTTCATCGTATCATCTAGGATTTACACACTACGACATCGCAAGTGACGCCGGATGTGCGTCACTTTCGATTTGACCCCACCGACATCGCACATGCGATGTCGTAGTGTGCAAAGCCCCCCTTAGAATTACACTTCATTAGAAAATAAGTGGTAATACACTCAATAAACTTTAAAAGTTTTGGATTTGGACTATTCATGTAACCCCCTCTCCCCCCACCGCCCCTTTCCATTATCGAGATCTATGACTTACATGTGGAATATGTTGTGTATTCCTGGAAAAGTCAAGATTATTCCATGTATAAACACAACACAATGTCACATAAAGAACAATGGGCACTCAATGTCTTGCCTATTGTTTAGTACATGGCTTATTGTAATTTCTGGGTTACCGTGTTTTGAGCACGGCTTTCAGTCTTCTCGATGTACCTGAACATCTATTACAGTCAATTCCCACACGTACTGTGATATTTTAGGCTTTTAGGTCCCAGTGACACGCCAGGAGACTATTGGACCCTGGGAAGCACATGATTTGCTGACCATATTGATTTCCCTAAAGAGAGCCGCAAACCTGCAACTATCTGAACCACACCAGAGGAGAAGAAGGTCCCCAGAGTTACAAAAGAAGAACGTTCTGGTCCGGGGAATGTAAATATGACAGCAAAGCTATTCAACCTAGATTGCGAGGAAATTGAGTTTATTGTAAGAAATAAGTTGACTCAAATTATATACTGAAGAGCAAACTTCTGTGACAAGGAGATACTATAGGGGGTGGGCACTGAGAACTGTGCAGGCAGATTAGGTTAATACTAGTGTGGCGCCCTGGACTAGCCAGGTCGTCACAAGTAACACACACACACCCCCACCCCCTAGACAGTTACATTAGCCAAACACAAAACCCTTGTTGCCTCCCTCCAGGGTCTGATGTCCACACCGGGTGGGGCGGAGCCAGGCGGTTGGCCCCACCCACCGAGGAGTTCACAGGCCTGGAGGCGGGAAAAGGAGCAGTTTAGTCCAGGAGGTTGAAATGAGAGGAGTAAAGTGGAGAGTGTCTGGGTTTGTGGCCCAGGCACTGACAACAAGGTTGGCAGACGGTGGTGGCCCTCTGCAGGAGTGGTGGATCAACGCGGAACCGTAGGACCGGGGTCGGGCGGTGGCTCGCCGGTACCAACCGGGGAGCGAAGTGAAGCTAGCACACACAACCAAAGACCCGTTAGAAGGCAACCGTCTGCACCGTGAGGGTATACAGCCACCGCAATTGGCTTGAGACCCAAGGGCCAGCGCCTGCCGGCAAAACGGGCTCCTCCGGCATCCATACACCGGGGAGCGGACTACAGTAGGGGACCCATTGTAGTCAAGACAGTACACAAAGGTGCAGGGAAAGACAGCCGCCATCACCTGTCCGGGGCGAGACACTGCAGCCGGCTGCGGGACCCGTCCATCCAGCCGTTTGGTTTACCGGAGACTTTGTACCTTTCTTGCTGAGTGAGTACACCCATGCCATCCGGCACCGCGCCGCGCTGTCCCTGCAACCCTGCACCTCACCGACCCTGCCTCCCCGTCACACCACCGGGCCCTGGGACCACTGACCCCTACCCATGGATGGGGGGAAAACAACATCTCAGCTGCTCCCTACCATCGCTCCCGGGATCCCTGTCACCAGCAGCGGTGGTGCCCATCTTCACCACAACCCGTGGGTGGCGTCACGAACTAAATCCCCAAACCAAACCACCCCCCTTTTCACTCACAGGCGAGGAGCGCCGCTCGAGTCCCCGGATCCGGCCCACCACTCAAGCCACCGAGCAGCAGCAGCGCCGGAACCGAGCGTTAGCGAGCGCAGCGCCCCGCTGCCCGCGACACTAGTGCTGAATGGGCGCTACCATGCTGGGGTTCTGGGTATTCCTAACTACTGATGAGTGAGCACTACCCTGATCGGGTGCTCAGTACTCGTAACTAGTGATGAGCGAGCACTACCATGCTCGACTATTCGGTACTCATAACTGATTATGAAGGAGCACAACCATGATCAGGTGCTCGGTGGTCTTAACTAGTGATGAGCGGGCACTACTATGTTCGGGTTCTGGGTACTCATAACTAATGATGAGTGAGCACTGAGTACTTAGTATACGATTACTGAGCACCCGAGCATGGTAGTGCTCACTCATCACTAGTTACAAGTACCCAACACCCGAGCATTGTAGTGCCCGCTCATTACTATTTACGAGTACCGAGCACCCGATCATGGTAGTGCTCGCTCATCACTAGTTATGAGTACCGAGCACCCGAGCATGGTAGTGCCCGCTCATTACTATTTACGAGTATCGAGCTCCCGAGCATGGAAGTTCCCGCTCCTCACTAGTTAAGAGTACTGAGCACCTGAGCATGGTAGTGCCCGCTCATCACTAGTTACGAGTACTGAGCACACGAGCATGGTAGTGCCCGCTCATCAATAGTTATGAGAACCGAGCATCCGAGCATGGTAGTGCCCGCTCATCAATAGTTATGAGAACCGAGCATCCGAGCATGGTAGTGCCCGCTCATCAATAGTTATGAGAACCGAGCATCCGAGCATGGTAGTGCCCGCTCATCACTAGTTACGAGTACTGAGCACGAGAGCATGGTAGTGCCGCTCATCACTAGTTACGAGTACAGAGCACCCGAGCATGGTAGTGCAACTCATCACTAGTTACGAGTACTGAGCACCTGAGCATGGTAGTGCCCGCTCATCACTAGTTACGAGTACTGAGCACATGAGCATGGTAGTGCCCGCTCATCAATAGTTATGAGAACCGAGCATCCGAGCATGGTAGTGCCCGCTCATCAATAGTTATGAGAACCGAGCATCCGAGCATGGTAGTGCCCGCTCATCAATAGTTATGAGAACCGAGCATCCGAGCATGGTAGTGCTCACTCATCACTAGTTAATAGTAACCCCTGATTAAATCGTTGTCTTCTACACCAGGATTTGTCACTCCAGGAATATATTCCAAATGATTGTCAAAAAGTGACCTTAAAGTCCTGTTATACTTTTTCTTAAGTTTTAATTCTCAATCTGTTTTGTGTATACGCCAGTGGGTACATGGCAAGTCTCTGGGAGTTTTACTGCATGATCATCCAAGGCATTTGTACACATTGATACACGATACAATCAAAATCTCGTTTTTTTTTATATATAATTTATTTGAGCGGAGAACATTTGTCTAAGAGACCTTAATAAATGCGGCTATAACAGAATTGGGGTCACAAACAAGACCTTGGGTCTAGTCCCTATTTTGGATATTAGTTTAGACAAGCAGATATAACCATTCTTAACTTTTTGCAGATTTAGCTAAGGACGGCCTTTTCTCACAATACAAATTCAATGTATTATAGCAACGTGCTAGACAAACATTGATAAGGTGCAAATCCCATCACAACCAATAGGTGGCCACATACAGTCAAATGTCGCAAACAACAACTCCCGACAGAGTATCACAAGATCTTCTTTGCGTCAAAGCTGACAATCTAGTGCCATTCATCTGGGAATATGTCTATCCTGGAGGAACGGAAGAGCAGGAACGAGTAGAAGGGTCATGCTGTACTGATTGTGGTTGGGCTCGCGCTCTCGTATGTAAACCCTGGATTCTAATTCAGTGCATGTAAGGTCATACATAATGTGCAAAAATAAAATGACACCAGTGATGCATTGAGATGCCTATCATAACTTAATATTCTTCTATCCACAGTATATGAGCCTTGGTATGAATATCATCTAATCAGAGTTTTAATGTCAAGTCCATTGAGTCCAGTCGTTGACTAACGATGTGTCAATCACAGCTGCCAAACCTTCTACCCATGATACCGCAGCTCACTACATAGGTTAATGGATGTGTCTATGGTGGGATAGTGGCGCTATCCAGAGACCACCTCACCTGAGAGTCCGTAAAGGAACTTTACTGGTTAAAACTTTGCTGATATTTAAAAGTTCATATGTGCCTTACTTACCGTATATTAGTTTTATAGTTATTTACCTTTTACCTTTATGAAAATGTCATTAAGGACTGCAATTTCCCAATATGTAACATCAATAGATTATCAGACACGCTATCAAAAAACGTTTAAGAAGTTACAATTCACATCCCAACCACTGGGATGTTGCCCTTGGTCAGAAAAAAATTGCTCTATATAAAAAGTAGCCCCAACTTTAAGAGACAATGGGATAGTGGGGGTTAAAGGGTTATTCTCAACTTATAAAGTTGTCACCAATTCACAGGATACAAAACTGTCTTATTTCTAAAAGTCCAACCAAAAGTCCCACTCCCACCACCAGTCCCCAAATGGGGACTCTGAAATGCTCAGCCAGAATGTGGGAGTGTTACGGATGGGACGATTGGATATAAAATAATATGATATCAATCGTCACCCAAAGTCCGCCAGCCAGGTTTAAAAGCCACTATGGGACAGGAGAACGAAATACAGCAACTCAGGAGTACCTAAAAGAAACAAAGGGGATGGTTAAGAGCACACCCCAACGTTTAGCGTGTCCCTGTTAACCTCACAGGTACACGGGTAATGGTCACATGTGTAGGGACACGTCAAAACCAAAAGGAATTGCAACAGGTATCGGTCATGTGTGTAGGAATCCGTCAGACAGACAGGTAACCCAGTTAACGTCACTGGGAAACCTAGAACGTTACCGCTGAACCGGTCACATGCGTACAGAGGCACGTCAGACCATGTACTTGTACAATGGAATCAGTCACATGCGTAGAAGGCACGTCAGACCGAGGAGGCTACGCAGTTAGCGTCACTGGCTACCCAGGGCTGGCACATATATACAAGTCTGCCACTGCAGACTACTGGTCACATGCGAAAGGGGCACGTCAGACCATGTATGTCACCTGATGAGCGTTACCGGGTACCCGAGGGATGATATGGTTGACCCGCACTGTACCGAAGTACAGATGTCTACAGATATGAATACCCGGCACCGACGCCTAGCCCTGATGTAGTTATTGTCCTTATCCATACACATGTGATAGAGTGAGGGTGTATTGATGACCTTTATCACTGTGAATGCAAAATGCTTATTTACTGTTCATTGTATGCCTTGTTACTGACATGTGATAGGGTGAGGGTGTATTGATGACCTTTATCCACTGTGAATGCAAAATGCTTATTTACTGTTCATTGTATGCATTGTTACTGACCAGCCACAAGGGGCCGCTGTTTTGCATCTGCCTTTGACTGTTTGGTTACTATAGCAACAGCTCAACTGACTTCGGCTGTGGACTTGGAGAGCGGAGGAGGTGCTGTGTGTGAGCTGAAGTGAAAGCGAGAGGTGTGCGTAACAGAAAGGAGCCGCCGCGGAAACAGGTGGATTGTGAGGAGACTCATGTTGGAGTTTGGTGAGGAGGACCGTAAGGCGTGTGAGCAGCATCCTGTGCCGGAGACTACCATTCTTCAGTTGCTGGCTATACTGATCACCGTGAGAGGATCTTCAAGTCTCTGTTTATGGCAGCTGGACACCACAGTACCCAGGTACGGTAGGCTGGGCCCAGACAGTAATGCGTGCACGCAACACTTTGTTTTGGTACCAAAACACATATCTGTTCTGCTTAGGCCGACTATATAGACAGTAAGACTTGTTGCCTCTGCTCTGTCAGTTTGTCAGTTACAGTTAAAATCTTAAAGGGACAGCGCCACATGTTTGCATTGACTGTTGCTTTAAAAGGTTTCCAGGACTGTGTTACTGAGCTGTGTGGTTTGCCTTACCACTTTTATCGTCTGCCTAATCTGTGAGGCTTCAGCAAACAAGGGTATTCTGGGGGTTAATGGGTTTTGTTTATGTTTAGGTAGATAAGTTGTAAGCTCTTGTGCTGCACCACTGGTAGGGCATGTTTGCGCACACACACACACACACACACACACTTAATTGCTCCTGCTACCCAGAGCAATTACCAGGTATTAGGCGATTGTTTATACAGTCCCTTGGTTAGGCAAAGGTTGGTGAGAAGGCGGCATAAATCGCCGTTACGGGTGGCGCAGCATAGGGGTGTAGGCTTTTGGCCTTGTAAATATATTGTTCTATTTTTTCTGTTTTATGCATGTTTTTTTTTTTGTTTTGGTAAAGTAAAATAATCATTTATCAATCCAACTGCCTAGAGTCCTTTTCCTAGTGTGTGGCTTTGCTGTATACTGGGGAGCCCACCCTGTGCACGACTTACACACACACACCTGCCACAAGCACTGCAGGAAAATGGCACTGGAACCCAATGCCTCTAACAGCCAGGATAGTAGCCTTAGCTGTCAGCATGCAGTATGTGATGCTCGCGCGCCGATGGGCAGAGCTACAGACTTTTTATAGCAACCTCCCTGGCCCAGGCCACGTGGTATTTGGTAATGGCATCGGTTCCAACCATACAGAGGCTGCCACATCATTGCTGATGTCATGATGACCAATCAGCAGCTGCCCCTTCATCGCTGATGTCACTGGTGATCAACCAGTGGCTGCCTTGTCATTGATGACATCACGCACATGCTCAGTAGGGTTGAATGAGCACTTAGGCTCAGGATTCGTACAAAACTCTAGCCACCTGATTCCTCAAGCGACGGCCAGGTGGCGCTGCGGAGTTGACCGACCCCAATGTGGGAGTCAATAATGGGACTGGACCAGTTCGAGGCAAAACAGAACCCCGAACCGTATCAGGGATACTGACGTCATTGTCCGTGGGACGTCGAAAGATAGCCAAGGATAGTTGAAAAGTTATCAACTTGGTAATAAAATATCAAGATCAAAAGTTTTCTTTCAATTAAGGTCTTCTCCTTTGAAGTTTCTCACTGCCTGTTTTCTGTCTGCAGTAGAGAAGATTGAACCATATACTGTATAGTGATGAGCGAGCACTACCATGCTTGGGTGCTTTGTACTCATAATTAGTGACTGGGACACTAGCCAGGGACTGTTGGGACATCATACTATGTGGGGAACTGTGGGGGATTCATACTATGTGTGGGGGTATTCATACTGTGTGGCGGGACTGTGGTAGCCATGATACTGTGTGTGTGTGTGTGTGTGTGTGTGTGTGTGACTGTGGAAACATCATACTGTGTGGGAGGAATTTTGAGTGCCTTCATTCTGTTTGAGTGACTGTGGAAGTCATCATAGTATTTAGGGGACTCTAGCGGCATCATACTGTATGTCAGGAAATGTGGGGAATCATACTGTGTCATGGGCTATAAATGTAGTAAACTGTATGTAGATGCTATGGGGGCATGAAACTGATGCCGGAATCTGTAGGAACATCGTAATGTAGGGTGGGGGTAACTTGGGGCATCATACTGTGTGGGTGCAATAGACTGTGTGTGGAGGCTCTGGAAGTATCATACTGTATGGGAGGCCTGTGGGAACAATATACTGTGTGAGTGGGCTGTGGGGGCAGTATACACTACGCAGGGGCTGTGGGGGCAGTATGCATTTTGCAGGGGCTGTTGAGCATCATATGTTGGAGGGAGTGTCCTGTCGGTACATCATACTGTGTTTCAGGGGCACTGTGGTAGCTATGAAAGATGCAATGTACTGTGTGAGTGGACTATGGGGGCAGTATATACCATGCAGGGGCTGTGGAGCATCATATGATGGAGCGGATGTCCTGTCGGTCCATCATACTCTGTGGGAGCGACTGTGGAGCACTATGTGGGGGACTGTGGGGGATTCATACTATGTGTAGAGGGAGCTGTGGAGGCAGTATATATTATGCAGGGGCTGTGGAGCATTATATGATGGAGGGGATGTCCTGTCGGTGCAACATACTATGTGGGAGGCACTATGGGGGCACTATGTGGGGGAGTCATACTATGTGTGGAAAGGGCTGTGGGGGCAGTATACACTATGCAGGGGCTGTGGGGGCAGTATACACTATGCAGGGGCTGTGGGGGCAGTATACACTATGCAGGGGCTGTGGGGGCAGTATACACTATGCAGGGGCTGTGGGGGCAGTATACACTATGCAGGGGCTGTGGGGGCAGTATACACTATGCAGGGGCTGTGGGGGCAGTATACACTATGCAGGGGCTGTGGGGGCAGTATACACTATGCAGGGGCTGTGGGGGCAGTATACACTATGCAGGGGCTGTTGGGGCAGTATACACTATGCAGGGGCTGTGGGGGCAGTATACACTATGCAGGGGCTGTGGGGGCAGTATACACTATGCAGGGGCTGTGGGGGCAGTATACACTATGCAGGGGCTGTGGGGGCAGTATACACTATGCAGGGGCTGTGGGGGCAGTATACACTATGCAGGGGCTGTGGGGGCAGTATACACTATGCAGGGGCTGTTGGGGCAGTATACACTATGCAGGGGCTGTTGGGGCAGTATACACTATGCAGGGGCTGTGGGGGCAGTATACACTATGCAGGGGCTGTGGGGGCAGTATACACTATGCAGGGGCTGTGGGGGCAGTATACACTATGCAGGGGCTGTGGGGGCAGTATACACTATGCAGGGGCTGTGGGGGCAGTATATACTATGCAGGGGCTGTGGGGGCAGTATATACTATGCAGGGGCTGTGGGGGCAGTATACACTATGCAGGGGCTGTGGGGGCAGTATATACTATGCAGGGGCTGTGGGGGCAGTATACACTATGCAGGGGCTGTGGGGGCAGTATACACTATGCAGGGGCTGTGGGGGCAGTATACACTATGCAGGGGCTGTGGGGGCAGTATACACTATGCAGGGGCTGTGGGGGCAGTATACACTATGCAGGGGCTGTGGGGGCAGTATACACTATGCAGGGGCTGTGGGGGCAGTATATACTATGCAGGGGCTGTGGGGGCAGTATATACTATGCAGGGGCTGTGGGGGCAGTATATACTATGCAGGGGCTGTGGGGGCAGTATATACTATGCAGGGGCTGTGGGGGCAGTATACACTATGCAGGGGCTGTGGGGGCAGTATACACTATGCAGGGGCTGTGGGGGCAGTATACACTATGCAGGGGCTGTGGGGGCAGTATACACTATGCAGGGGCTGTGGGGGCAGTATATACTATGCAGGGGCTGTGGGGGCAGTATATACTATGCAGGGGCTGTGGGGGCAGTATATACTATGCAGGGGCTGTGGGGGCAGTATATACTATGCAGGGGCTGTGGGGGCAGTATACACTATGCAGGGGCTGTGGGGGCAGTATACACTATGCAGGGGCTGTGGGGGCAGTATACACTATGCAGGGGCTGTGGGGGCAGTATACACTATGCAGGGGCTGTGGGGGCAGTATATACTATGCAGGGGCTGTGGGGGCAGTATATACTATGCAGGGGCTGTGGGGGCAGTATATACTATGCAGGGGCTGTGGGGGCAGTATATACTATGCAGGGGCTGTGGGGGCAGTATACACTATGCAGGGGCTGTGGGGGCAGTATACACTATGCAGGGGCTGTGGGGGCAGTATACACTATGCAGGGGCTGTGGGGGCAGTATACACTATGCAGGGGCTGTGGGGGCAGTATACACTATGCAGGGGCTGTGGGGGCAGTATACACTATGCAGGGGCTGTGGGGGCAGTATACACTATGCAGGGGCTGTGGGGGCAGTATACACTATGCAGGGGCTGTGGAGCATCACACTGTGTTTGATAGGCAATGTGGTGGCCATGAAAGAGGCACTGTACTGTGTAGGAACAATTATGGGCTTCATTAATCGGAATATTCATGCCCGGGTATGTGTCCCTCTTTCCCAACTCTCAAAGTTTGGAGGTACCGTATACCTAAGAGACTGGATCAAGTGCACACTCATGAATTGTGCTCCAGACCAGTAAAATGGCAGCTAAGTGCAGGTGTCAGAGAATAAATTATTCAGCCTTTCTGCTGAAATACAAACACATAACGCCAGCAGAAGCCGGAGCCAGGCGTCCATGAGTGCTATTAATGTCACAATGAAAGAACCCATTGATAGATTGTGTCATCGTCATTTGTTCAAATATAGGCCTAGAAACTAACTCGGTTTTGATTGCTGAGCAAATAAACCATAAATAACTATGACCTTTCTTGCCTCCACTTGGAATACATGGCTTTATAGTCCTGGCGTGCTGATCAGGAGAAATATCACGCAACCGGTTATGTGACAGCGTAATATCATGATCACACATTTACTAGAGCCATTAAATGGAAATAGGGGACCCCCAGACACTGCAAACTGCAAATTGTCTCCACTCGCCTTGGGTAGTAACAATGTGTCAGCGGATGAGGTCATAAGGATGTGAGACGCAGCGTTCTCTGCATCTCTTACATTACTTATTATTAGCCACTTCCACTGTTTTAACAAAGTGACTGTCAATTTCAGTCCGAGAAAATCTCACAAGTGCAAAACTTCAGCTCCAGACCGGCACTGTGTACCAGGATCCATAGCTCGTAATTAATTATTAAGCACTAGAGCCATTCGCTACGAAGGATATTGTTATTTATTTTACTGTCTTGCAGAAAACATACAGAAGAACTGCAACAATGACTGAGGCTACAAATCTAATATATAAAGCTGAGTGTATGTGTGTGTGTGTGTGTGTGTCCACTAAAGGAATCTGCACCGTCGCATTTACAATCACAAAATTTTGTACAGATGCCTCATGTGACTCAGGGAACGTCATAGACTATGTTTTGGAAAATTTAACCCCGCGCTTTACAGTTTCTCTCCAAAAAACCTGCCTCCATTAAAGTCAATGGAGCTGTGACCTACAGGTTATTAATAGCAGCTGTGGTTGGTTGTTATAGGAACAAAAGAAATTGTTAGTATAAGAAGCTTATGTGTGAGGTAATAAGATGTGGGTGGGGAGACGGATAGAGAGAGGCAGAAAGAGATAGACAGAGACAGACAGAGACAGACAGACAAGGAAAGAGACAGACAGAGAGAGACAGTCAAAGAGACAGACAGGCAGACAGATACAGACAGACAGGGAAAGAGACAGGCAGACAGGGAAAGAGACAAACAAAGACAAAGAAACAGACAGAGACAGATAGGTAAAGAGACAGGGAAAGAGACAGACGTGGGAAAGAGATACACCAGGATCGAGACAGACCTGGAATGAGACAGACCTGAAAAGAGACAGACGGGGAAATAGACAGATGAGGAAAGAGACAGACGAGAAAAGATACAGACAGGGAAAGAGACAGACCTGGAAGGAGACAGACCTAGAAAGAGACAGACGGGGAAAGAGACAGATGGGGAAAGAGACAGATGAGAAAAGATACAGACAGGGAAAGAGACAGACCTGGAACGAGATAGACCTGGAACGAGACAGACGGGAAAAGAGACTAACGGGAAAAGAGACTGACAGATAGAGAGAGACAGACAGACACAGAGATACAGACAGACACAGGGATAGAGAGAGACAGACACAGAGACATAGAGATAAAGAGAGACAGACAGAGAGACTGAGACAGAGAAACTGATACAAAGAAAGACAGAGAGACTGACAAACAGAGACACAGAGACAGACATCAGAGACAGACAGACAGAGACTGGAAGAGAGACAGAGAGACAGTTACTATCCCTGGCAACGCCGGGTACTACAGCTAGTAATAAATATTAGGCATGAGTGAATCCATTCCAAATTAATAAAATTTATTTCAAATTTTGCAAAATTTGTTGATTATAGGGAATCCAAGTTTTTGGGGATTCAATTTGTGCAAATTATTATTATTATTATTTATTATAGCGCCATTTATTCCATGGCGCTTTAGAAGTGAAAGAGGGTATACGTACAACAATCATTAACAGTACAAAACAGACTGGTACAGGAGGAGAGAGGACCCTGCCCGCGAGGGCTCACAGTCTACAGGGAATGGGTGATGGTACAATAGGTGCAAATGCAGCAAAACAATGACCAATGGCAGTATTCAATGTACAAAACCGATATGGCAGTCCAGAGAAAAGGGGCTCGGATTCAAAGGGGCTAGAAAGGGTTAAAAATGAATAAAATATAATATTCATCTCTCTTCTCACTTGTTCCTGCAGCTGCAGTCCTCTGCCATTTCACCACTTGCTTTCTAAGGTTACGGCGCTTCTGGTACCGACAAGACCAGAGACAGGGCTGGTGTCTATGGGAGTGAGTGGAGAAACAGCGTGGACAATTGAGGCGTGCAGTAATTAGGATATTTTATTGCTTTTTAACGCCTTCCTAACTTATTTGCTTCTTCTTCTTCTTATCATTCTTCTTATTCTTCTTTTTATTATTATTATTATTATTATTATCATAAATGGCTTTTTTTTACCAGCAATCAGGAGAACATTTAATTTGCATACAATAATTTTGATTGAAATATAATTTTACAGAGGAATACTGTGCCCTGTTGGCCCCGACGAGCGTTTCGTCATGTGTGACCTCCTCAGGGTAAGTGCCAACGAAGCACAGGAAAGCAGCCACACACCAAAAATGACCATTAATCTTATCAATACATCCAGCATGGTATCATTTTGTTTGGTGGAAGCATACATTGTTTTGGATGCTAATGAATTTGCACTCAGTGTATTTAACACAGTATGGCATTCCAATTAGATTTATATTATGCAGGTACATTTCCACCTATCATGGCATATTTCAACTGCTGGACTATTATTTTTTGTACTTGTTTTTCTTTGTTTTTCTTGGTTAAAAATCCTGGAAGGTCTGCTATAAACACATTCCTGTTAACTCCTTCTTTATTGGTATTCTCCTGTCTATTTACTATATATGTTCACTAATTTTTAATACTTAATGTATTGAATAAAATATTTTATTCTTATTTTTTTGTATTTGTATCACTTTATCCCCTTTATCAGATGTTTCTTTGACCTTCATTTAAGGGGAGGGGGTATTTTTGATACACAAAGCAGAGAAAAGAGAAAACAGAAGAATTAACTGGGTAGAAAGGCAAAATGATCAATTATAAGTACACAGTGCTATATAAAAGAATAACTGCTATATATTAAAAGGAAAACAGTTTGATGGGAGTGCTTCATTAAGGTGGCATCAAGGAGAAACTAATATATTCTAAAAGTGGTATCCAGGTGCATTGTTTGTTTCTAGGCGGCACTTATAGGCATTATTTGTTTGAAGGGGGAAGGTTTATTGTTTTAGGGGACTCAATATTTGCCTTGCTTTGGGTGCTGGCACCACAAGCTATGCCACTGCCCTGCAAAGACGATTCTTCTCAACAAAAACACCATAAAATATGAACTTCTGCAATTCTGAGTGTGGTGGTCCAGTCAATGCTCACCTTTTGTTATTTTACCAAAACCCAGGAATGATAATGGGAGAACACATTGGCAGTTGGCTCTATGGAACATGCAGCTGAGCTCACACCGCAACGCTGGAAACTATAACAGACCGTTAAAACGGGTTAATATGTGATATAACAGAATATTTGAAAAGTTGCAATAAAGAATCATGGAATCATAGAATGGTAGAGTTGGAATGGACCTCCTGGGTCATCTTGCCCAACCTCTTTTTAAAGACTTCCATTGAAGGAGAACTCACCACCACTTGTGGCAGCCTGTTCCACTCGTTGATTGACTCGAGAAATGTTATTGGCTTTTGTGGCTATAGTTATGCGAATACATGTTTCAATTTCTATATCATTACTGCAGTCAGATATGGAAATATCACATGAAGAAAGTTAAATGACATAATTACGGAAGTGGAAGACTGAGGTCAATATTCCTTCAGAAGTCGTTCTCCACCGAGTGTTGTGTACAGAAGCATTTTGTCTTCAACCCAACACATCAGATGCTGCTACTGAGATTTTTCTATTAATAGTGCACAGACATCACTACAAATGATACAATAAAGGTAAATACAAAGACCTAGAAAACCAGCAACAACCAACGAAGCGCAACATTGTCACAAAGTGAGGGTCAGAGAGAACAAGAGTTACTCAATGTTATGGTGCTAGACAATCCTTTCAAATTCTTTTACAGATGCATCCACTCCAACTTTTCTCCAAATTGTGTTTAAGGGAAGCTATCATCAAAAAATTATTTTTTTCTTGTTTTAGTTTTCATATCACAATATTTATAAAAAACAAACTATGTAATCTGGCAATTTTCCCTGTGGAGGGGCTTTTTTAAGCTATTTTTTCCTATTGTTACAGGAATAGATTACAGAAGTTTTCTTATCATCAGAGACAGGATTGCAAAGACAGGAATTGCCTCTATACGCAAGTGATAACGCAAAATCCACAATTCAGAATAGGTGATGTCACAGCTCACCTCCTCCACCTCTCCTATACAATGACTGATTATATCACAGCTTACCTCTCCTTCTCTTGTACAATGACTGATAATACCACTATATACAGTAGATAATACAGAATCCACCATTCACAAAAGCTGATGTCACAGCTGACCTCCTCCTCCTGTACAATAACTCATAACACCTCTATATACAGTAGATAATATAGTATCTACCATTCACAATAGGTGATATCACAGCTTACCTGCTCCTCCTGTACAATGACTAATAACACCTCTATACACAGGATTCACTAGTCACAATAGATGATATCACAGCTCACCTCCGCCTGTACAATGACTGATAACACCTTTATACAGTAGATTACACAGGATTCACTAGTCACAATAAAATATATCACAGCTCACTTCCTCCTCTTGTACAATGACTGATACCACCTCTATATACAGTACATTCTACAGGATTCACTAGTCACAATAGATGATATCACAGCTCACTTACTCCTCCTGTACAATGACTGATAACACCTCTACATACTGTAGATAACACAGGATCCACTATTTGCAATAGGTGATATCACAGCTCACCTTCTCCTGTACAATGACTGATAACACCTCTATATACAGTATATTACAAATGATTCACCATTCACAATAGATGATGTCACAGCTCACCTCCTCCTATACAATTACTGATAACACATCTTTATACAGTAGATTACACAAGATTCACTAGTCATGATAGATTATATCACAGCTCACCTCCTCCCCCTCCTGTCCAAATACTGATAACACCTTAATATAGATTAAATAACAGGATCTACAAAGTAAAAAGAAAAAAGAAAAGGAAAAGCGACTTTTTTTTAGCAATTATAAAATATCATAAATGACAAAATATACTGTATAAAAAAGTTAAGAGGTCCAAGCATCTTTGTATAGACCCGTAACAGTCTATAAAAAGCCAATAGTAATTTTAGTAAATATAGTATTCAAATATTTTCAAAGAAAACACATTTACCAAAAATAAATAAATACATAATTAAATAAATAAATAAATAAATAAATAAATAAATGAAATAGGGAGACGCACCTCTCCCACGTACGCTAACAGATGAGGGAACAATGCCGATACTGGAGGCAAATGTTACGGATTTTCCATATGTTTAGAATGAAGAAACACGAGTGGCATCTGCTCAGGTGTGAAATCGGAATCTGACTGTTTACAGCTGGGAAACAGGTTCATCTATTTCTACAGATATCGTCTTTGGGCATTTTTAACTCCAGCCATAGTAAATTAGGCACCTATATGATTGAAAAAGTCTAGATAGGATTTACTTCTCAATGCCGTCAGATATAATCCCGCACATCCCTGCTCCATTTATCAACTATAATGCATTTATTGCCGTCATGGACGCTCATACAGAAATACGGAGACTTGTGGATATCTACCTGATAAGGTGTCTGGTGACAGATTTATCCCTGCTAGTATTGAGGGTTTTTTCCAATTTTTTTCCAGATGTACCAGGTAATAAAAAAATAAAATTACATAAAAATAACAAGTTACCATGACTTTTCATAATAAAATAAGAATAAAATAAATAACCAAAGTGATGACATAATAGCCATAAGGGTTAATAAAGGGGAGGAAGAAAGAAAGAAAGAAAGAAAGAAAGAAAGAAAGAAAGGAAGAAAGAAAGAAAGAAAGAAAGAAAGAAAGAAAGAAAGAAAGAAAGAAAGAAAGAAAGAAAGAAAGAAAGAAAGAAAAGATTTTTTTTTGTATTTTATTTCAGATAAACGATTTTTTGGGTGTTTGTGTTTATTTCCTTTTACTTACAGATTAGTAATGGGGAAAGTGTTATAGACACCTCCCATTACCAACCTAGGGCTTAGTGGCAGCTGTGAGCTGTTATTAACCCCTTACTACTCTAATTGCCTTCGCACCAGGGCAATTGGAAGAGCTGGGTAAAGTGCCGCGATTGTCTCATCTAATGAATGTGACAAAACTGGGCAGCTGAAGGCTGCTATTTTTAGGCTGGGGGGGCCCCAATAAGCATGGATCTCCCCAGTCTGATAATACCAGCCCCCAGCTGTCAGGCTTTATAATGGCTGGGAATCAAAATTGGGGGGGGGATCGCATACGTTTTTTTAAAAAAAAATATTTATTTAAATATTTTTTTTTAAAAAGTCGCTCATCATTACTAGGGATGAGATAATTATTTAAAAATTCATCCAACTTGTCACAATTTTACTCCAAAAATTCAGATTGCTGAAAATTTTATTTTTTACTTTTCAGTGCTCAATTTGCACATCTTCAGCAAACTGGCTATGAGATGGTCGAATTCTTTTTAGGGCCATGAAAAGGTTTAACAAAATACTGGATTAATGAGAAAAGATCCATCTAAAGACCAATCTGCAGTCGGCAGAGGAACACATGTGGAGCCATTGGGGTAGCACAGGTAAGGAGTCTCGGAGAAATGAGTGTAGCCTTTATTTTTAACCCCTTCCAAGCTTTCTTTTTAATTATACTTTGGGGAGAGACCTTGGAGAATAACAAACATTGTTTTAAGCAGATTAATTTGGATCGGAATGTTGTTTGGACCAAATCAAATTTGTACAAATTTAGCCCGAAACTAATTTTGGGAGATTTGCTCATCTCTGATTATGACTTGTTACAAAGTTGCTTTATTTCTCACTTTGCACTGAGATCGATCGAAAGCATAAAAATGAAAAATAATCAACAAATATTATATATATTTACTACTATCTACCGTATAAACCATTGCCGGTCCACGAGCAGCATCTTCAATGAGCCAAAAGACGTACTGGAATTGATTTAGCAAGAAGGATGACTTGACGATAGAGTGCATGAAACACAAATACACATGTACGCAGCGCCTGACGGATGGGAATAAATTATTTTTATGGCTCTGCAGAGTTATCCGTAAAACACTAAACAGCCTCCTTTACCATGTATCCGCTGTATCAGGGCCGTCAGCCTCCATGATGAATTGATACAGCTTCCTCCTCTGGATTCAATATTGAAAAATGGGAAAACGGAACTTGGCAGATAAATGCTAATAATGGTAGACAATGGTGAAGAACAAGAAGGATAATACTATTATTAAAATATTTGCAGTTTACAATGTATGGAGACGCTCCTCTAATATTTATGGGGGCTACTACTGTCAATACTCTAAGCACACTTGTTGGAAATACACAGCTTTATGGTGCTCAAAGTGATCCATGGGACATTTTTTGTTTTAGCCATGCTTGATTTTAAGAACCAATGACCCCCTCTAAGCCCATTCTCCCCCAATAATTCCATTTCCCCATTCCCAAGTCCATGCTTCTCCGAGACGACATCTGAAAACAAAAGCACTGTGCTTGGCTTGTAGATGAGGGAATGAACCCTTCCCAGACTGATACTGTGATACTAGTCACTAGGTGGCCCTAGATACTACTTGAGTGCAGTGTGAACGGAAAGGTAGTCAGACAAACCGGGGTCAGAAACCAGGAAGACACGACAGGACACAGGGAGCAGACAGAGACGAGATCAAGATACAGGCTGAGGGTTAGGATATCAGGAGAGTACGTATAGGATACAGGAAGCAGGAACCAGGAGGACATGAGAGGACACAGGGAGCAGGCAGAGACGAGATCAAGATACAGGCCGAGGGTCAGGATATTAGGAGAGTACGTTTAGGATACAGGGAGCAGGCGGAGACGTGGTCAGGAGAAAGTCCGAGGTCAGAAGCCAGGAGGTAACGACAAAGTTAGGTGGACGGGCAGAACCGAGTCAATAATAGTCCAGGGTCAAGAAGCCAAGATCAGATAACTGTACATAAACGGGAGCCAAGAGAACTTACTGCAGAACCAGGAAATATTACTGGCGATGTTCCAGGTGACTCCTTAATGACGGAACGTGGAGCATAAGCCCCTCCCAGCACCAGCATAGGATTCAGTGCTAAAAAACAACCCATCCACAGGAGTTGAAGACAAACAGCAGAGAATCTAAACCTGCAAAATGCTCTGCGTGATGTAACGGGCAAGTACCTGCTCTCCAGGAGAGCATGGCAGAACATAACAGAGCACAAGATGCTCCGCACATCAGAACCGTGACACATATGTTGAAATTCAATTTTTTTACCCTCCCATCTGATAATGCAAGAAGAGAGGAAAATCCAAAACATATATTGGATAGTGCCCTGATGACACCAATATCGGTGTTTTTTGCCAACTTATTTCTGTGTATTTGTTTCTTTACTCATGTGATATCATAATGTCATAATGTTTTACCTATCCCTATAAATTTAATTTTTGTTTTGTTTTAATCAACATCAACTTTGTTATACTTCATCCATGACATATTCATTGTCTGTGAATTACATTAGTTGCATTAATTTACTATGCCACAGCTTATTTATCCTTGATATCTCCAATGGTTAATTGCTAATTATCACTATTGAGATACCACTTATCATTACACCCATATCCTATCTGAGTCCACTGAATTCTGCTCTATAACTTCTAACACTTCCGCTCTTATAATTCCATTAATTATGTTTAAAAATCTTTTCCACAACTGATGTGATCCTTTTTCTTTTATCCTAACTCTTCCTAACTAACACTTTCATAATATATTTCTGCTATCTACTGCTCCTGTAAGCTTATCACTGAGAGGCTCATAAATATCTTTATTGTTGTTGTAGCTTTGATTCTTCCAGCTGCAGACCAGAATTGGACCAACTCAGCAGGGTACGTCATTGCACTGGTGGGGGTTAAGAAGAGAGGGAAGTGTGATCTGGGCATGCATCCCAAGACTGATGTCACCACAGATATGCAGCCCCCCACTAGTGACGTGCCCTGCTCATTTGGTCCGATTCTGGTCTGCAGCCGGAAGGATCAAAACTAAATAACAATAAAGATATTTACGAGTTGGGAAAAGTATAGAAAATTGTATGTTTTTTTATTCTTTAAAACTTTTTAAAACTTTTTTGACTACTTTTTAAATCAATGTTGTAGAATATAAAGTGAAATAACTTGTTCCCCTATGATACCTAAACACAGGCTGTATTTCATAGAAGTGCAAATTGGCAAAAAGGGAGTCTTTTGTAAGCCACTGACTGCCATGGCCCACAATCAGCAATTGAGTCATACATGAGTTGAAGGGCATCACAATGGACCTCGTTCTGGATAACACCCTTTATATGCAACTCTGGCATTTAAACAGTTAAACACAATAACTGAAGTTAATGCCCATCACTTGGGTTAGAAGGTTCCGGCACCACCTGTTTATGGTATGATCTGAAATTTTATAACCTATATGTGCCCACCATAGGTACAGCATATGTTGGTGGGCACATATATTGATGGCGTATCCTTAGGATAGGTCATCAATGTCTGATCGGCCCGGCACCCCAAGAGCCGCCGATCAACTGTTCTTAGTGACGGCAGCAGGCAGTTCCGGAGCTGACCCGTCTTCTGAAAGCGGCCATGGCTGACTACTGCACATCCACCTCCCGTTCTAATCAATAGGAGGTGGATGTTCAGTACCCGGCCTTGGCCGCTATCCAAAGATGGACCATCACTGAGCATTCCCGGATGCCTGCTGCTGCCGCCGAGACTGAGGACAGCTGATCGACGGGGGGTACAAGGCCGATCAGATATTGCTGACCTATCCTAACGATCAGCCATCAATGTAAAAGTAGTGGACAACCCTTTTAAGCAAAAACGATGGCTATTCAGTCGTTAGAAATGCATTGAATGAATGCTAAAAGGCTAATTCTGGTATGCATAGGATAAAGCCTCCTACACAAAATGCAAATAGGCTGTGGTGTACATTGTACTCGCTCTCATCATAAACTGCAAAATAACAGACCCCTATGTTTACAAGTGTCATCAACAGCAAATCATGTTTAAGGCTTAGCACTCCATTAAATGGCAGCTAGTAGGTGGCCCAGTTCCCCATTAAGAATTCATGTTAATGCTGATGGTGATTCTCCCCAGTGATATAATCCAACATGGTATAAAGATTCATTGCCATTGCTAAGCGTTGACTACTTAAAAGCCATTGCCGGGAAATCACGCTGTGACCTCCGGATGAGCGTGTAATGATCATTGCGTAGAAGGCTGCTTCACTCTACGCTACGCCGTCCATCTGCACCAAGTAGCACTCCCTTATCATTCACCACATCCCCGAGCCTGGATGATATACAGTAATTCAGATATTATCCTTGAGATCTAAGCGCTACATCATTACAGACAATTTGGCACAAACAGGTGGCGTACAACACTCCAGCTGATTAGCATTCCTCCCGGTAAAACGGGCTACGGGCATTTATTCATTTCAGATAGAAGTGCAGTTTAACGCATGAGCGCTCATTCAGAAATAATGATTCATTTCTTTCTTAAAGTCGGCGTCGAGCAACATTGAATGTAAGAGTTTTTATTGGCAAGGCTCCATTAAATTTTGACAAAATGATACAAGCTAAACTGGCATAATAGAGATTAGCGGATCAGGTACAATTCAAAATTGCTTGTTCGCGCAGATTTTTAAAGGAAATTTGATTCACGGAGAAGATATTTTTCTCTGGATTTAATGTCCTTTTTTTACACTCTTGGGTCTCTCCAGACCCCGGACCATAATAGACAAAAAAGTAAAACAAACCCTTACACTCACCTTACTACTTACCGTAACTCTCTGGCCCCTCCGCTCCTCTTTATCCCCCATCCAGTTCTTGTTTCATCTTCTTATCACCAATACAAGCATTGAAACCCCCAAGCTTTTCACGCTGGGCTGGACTTCTAGCTTTGATGAGACCTGGGATGATTCTGCGCCCATAAGGTCAGAATGTGTTTCGTGGCCTTGTGCGCATGTACAGAATTGCGATTTTCATGCTCACGATGGTCATAAGAAGATGCAATGAGGATCCATGTGTGACGGTAAGGAATGGAGGGGCTGGAGAGCTAAGCGATAACATGTGGATAAGTATTTTTTGGTTTTTATCCTTTTTAATGCCTTTTAAAGTTTAGAAAAATGGTGGCAAATGGACACTATTTTGCTAAGTCCACATAGAAACAAATTACAAAAAGTGCACAGTTTGGTGGATGTGGATTTTTGTAATATTTGACTAGAAGTAAATTCCATTTGAATATATTTTTCTCATCTCTATAGCATAACATACTCTTTGCCAGTAAACAGTTTTAGATAGCGAGTGTAATGCAAGAAACTACTAACGGAGAGTACAGACAGAAGAGTAGTCAAGAAAGCCGGGGTCTGGTAACAGTAGGACACGTATGGACGCAGGGAGAATTCAGGCATAGTCCGGTCATGAATTGGAAAGACATGTAATAACTTCAGGGAGAAAACTGAGACGCAGTCAGATAATAGTCTGGGGTTAAAAGCCAAGAAGTCACGACAGAAACATGGAGAGGGCAAAGAGAAGTCAAGTAACGTTCCTGGGTCAGAAAACAGAGATCAGAACAAAAGCAAAGACATACGTTAACAGCACAACTATCAAACCAGAATGTACAACTGGTAAGATTCTGGGGGAGCATGCTCATTAAAGACACAGAGTAATTACCAGAAAGATGAAACACCTGAGCACACACATCCCAGAACCAGAATGGAATCCTGCAAAGCCAATCAACCTGCTATCTCAGCAGTCCAGAAAACACAGCAGAGCATCTCCAGTGCAAGATGCTCTGGACAGAGGAATAGTGACAGCGAGTTTGTAAAAGACAGAAGGTGCTATACCCCTATATATTGTGCCAAGTGATAGTGTATTCCATTCGCATAATTATTGGATAAGCAGCCTTTCTAGCTCCTATAGGGCATACATTGGTATACAGCGCCCCATGGCAAACTTTAGAATTGGGCCCGTCCCGCTCATCTCCGCCCCTCCGCTTCTATTGGCCGGCTGCCGTGTGACGTCGCTGTGACACCGAACGTCCCTCCCACTCCAGGAAGTGGATGTTCGCCGCCCACATCGAGGTCATATGGAAGGGTAAGTACGTGTGACGGCAAATAATCGTTTGTGCGACATGGTCAACAAATTGAACATGCCGCACATACGATGGGGGCGGGTACGATTGCATACGATATCGTATGCTTAATTGTAAGGTGTAAAGCAGGCTTAAGTTAAACTAAATTTGGTGAATGTTGGAAATAAATCTGCTTGAAGAGGAAAGTGCGACCTAGAGACCTGGTGCAGCATAAGAAAAGTTTTCAATATGGGAGAGGGAAGTTCAGATAGATTCTGAGATTGCTGGCAGTTCGTAGAGCATAGGTAGTGAGAAGGGAGGTAATATTTTATAGTGGATAGACAACCAATACAATGGCTGGTACAGGGTGGAGGCACTAGTGTAATTACTGATCAGAAAGATTTAAGCTCTCATACAACAATTTGGGATAGTTAAAGAGGTTGTCTGAGGCCTATATATTGATGACAAAAGATGAGTGAATCTGCCAAAATTCATATTTGTTCATTCGAATTTGACCTAGAAAAATTCCCAAATTTGATGCAAATTGAATCTTCCTGGAATGGATTTAAAAAAAAATCATATTTTCACTTTTTAATACCTTTCCTACTCCAGTCCTCCAAGTGGTTCCTCTGTCTTCTACCCTCATTCTGAGCCTGCGGCATTGCTTTCCTTTACTAGGCCCCACCACGTCACATGGGGCGCAACACAAGTCATTGACGTTAATCATACGCATTGCATCTCGCAGAGTGATGAAGGATTTGGGCATCAATAATAAATAGAAGGGCAGCACAGGTATGGAAAGGGGGTAGAGCAATTAGCGGTGGATATATTGGTTTAATGTTTTCTTGGCCTCTTCCTGGTCCTTTTGCTGGATTTGTACAAATTGATCTCCCCCCAACATCAATGTAATGCTAGTCACTACTGATGGATAGTAAAGACAGAAGGGTAGTCAGTCAAGCCGAGGTCAGGAAACAGGAGGACACGACAGGACACAGGGAGTAAGCAGAAATGCAGTGAAGTCACAAGCCAAGGGTCAGAATTCCAGGAGAGTACATATTAGATTCAGAGAGCAGACAGAGACATGGTCAGTTAACAGTATGAGGTCAGAAGCCAGGAGGTAACGACAAGATCAGGGAGCAGAAAAAGAGGAGTCAATCAACGGTCCGGGGTCAAGAAACTAAGATCAGAACATGAGCACAAACACAAGCCAAGAGCACAACTGCAGAACCAGAAAGTACGACTGGCAAGGTTCTGGGAGAGCATGCTCAGTAATGAAACACAGCAATTACCAGGAAGGTGGAACACCTGTAATCAGCATCTCCCAGACTCTGCATGGAAGCCTGTGCTGTCAAACAACCTGTCAGCTAGAGCTCAAAAAAACACAGCAGAGCATCTCCAAATGCAAAGTACTCTGCACAAAGGAAACATGTCACTGCCAGCTCTGTAGTTCAGGACAGCGTGGCAGATCATCACCTGTGTGGAAGATGCTCTGCACAAAGGAAACATGTCACTGCCGGCTCTGTAGTTCAGGAGAGTGCGGCAGAGCATCACCTGTGTGCAAGATGCTCTGCACAGCGGAATCGTGACAATTTGAACTCATTATTATTCATAGCAATCTAGATTTGTTTAGCTCTGTTTAAAATGCTTTATGGGAGCAGACGTGGGCTGGTGGGAGTTTACGCAAAAAATACTTAGTCATCTATACTTATTTACCTTACCTATTAATTATTGAGAGTGGCAGAAGTGGAAATGTTTCATGTGTTTCGACATTTTCAAAACTTTAATTTCACACTTGAGTCATTCCATTTAAACTTCTTATACTGCTTTAAAGAAAAGGACAATTTGTCTTTTTTATTATTAAATAATTTTAATCCCCTGAAATAACCTTTAATTGAGTTTTTAAAGTCAATATCATCATGGATTATATAGTGTAATCCCATAATAATTCCCCGTATTTTACTGATATAAGAATCAAGCTCCGGTGAAGAGATGATAGATAAAGATAGAGGGATTTACTGGGATCTTAATAACAAAAATCAACACTAATGCTCTTGTTTTTTTTAAAGATTTTTTTTCTTCTTTTTATACAGCACCACGTCTTCTAAGAATAGGATAAGTCAACGTGTGAGTCCTCACAAAGCCATCAGTTAAACATGACAGTAATAACTGACTAGCGGTGCAAATAGATGTGTTTTCGAACAGTCCTGAAAATAACTAAGTAACTAGAGGTTGAATTCCCTAGTTTTGGAAGTATTTACTTGTTTTTAAAGGAATTTTCCATTAATATCTATTATGTATGCCTAGATTAATGGGGCTCCCAATAAAGATACCCCTGCCATTTGGTAAAATGGAGAACCTCAGTCCTTTCTTTTCCCATGTATATGTTCCATCCTTGTCTAGACCTACTCCAACAACTTCTATCACAAGGTAAAGCTGCACAATGAGGACAGCACTGGTGAAGAATGCAGAAATGCCAGCACCACTGGAATGCTAGTGGCCGACATGACGGTAGCGAGTGGGATTGGTGGACTCACTGGCTCACAGAGGGCACCCGGGCTTACCCTTTGATGTGAAGGGCATAACTAAGCACCTACCGCAAAGCGAACGCCAGGTACCACTCCCAGGGCAGTGACAGACACAGTAATAGAGCGGTACAAGCGGGTAAGGACAGGAATGGTGGGCATGGCTGGGGCACACAGGTATGGGAAGGCAGGTACAGGATACGGATGCAGGGTTAACGGGACCTGGCAACAAGCTAGCAGACTGAATGTGTTGCGCAGGCACCTCCCCTAATGGGAGGGTGCCTTAAATACATAATGCCTCTCAAGGAGGAATGGTGTGTGCACGTGCCCTAAGCACACTCCCAGGAGATCTGGGCTGTGTGCACAGACCCCGGGAGGAAAAGGAGACAGCAGCAACCCCGGGAGGAGAAGGAGACAGCAGCACACATGGATAGCTGGGGGAGTGGGGGGGAGGATGCGACCCAGCTGGGGCAGAGAGTAAATCAGCGTGTCTACGGAGACACCAACGCTACAACCCAAGTAGCTCAGCCACGCAATATTGGTTTGTTTGTGTTTTACGCTGGGGAGAATGTGAGTTTCTAGATAGCAGTTACTCAGCAAATATAATTAGCTATCTGCTGTTAGCTTTGGTTAGCGCCACAACCTTTTTAAATACCCAGCGGTTAGCTGGGAGTTGCCAATTATAGGTTTATTCTTACCCTGGTTGATTCATCTGTTACTGCTTGCTAGATTTCCTTTTCTGACCCTGGACTGACTTTAACCCTCTGTGTGCTTGACTTTTTTTCCTTCTGGCTTTGACTTTGGATATCATCTGACCTCATCCTTGACTTCTGACTTTGTCCTGAAATTGCTTTCTCTTGCTTTGATTCAACTTCCCAACTCTTCTCTAATAGCTCACTCCACCTGCCAGCAGCTACTCTGTGGATGCAACTCAGGAGACCCTGTGGTAAGACCAGCACCCTGCAGAGGGAGTTAAAGGGTGAAATCTAGGGTTTCTCTGAGACCTGTTATGTGGAGTGGCTTGCACAAAGTTTTTCTAGAGATATTTTATTAAGACAGGTTTCCACATACAGTTAGGGCATAACCGATGACTCTCCTCACTCGAAAGTGACATAATATATTTCTATGTAGCTGTCACGCTTGGGTTAGGAGAACCGCCAACCACTCTGAGCATTGCGCTGCAATTGTTGTCCAAGTTATACCGCCATGTGACTGTGTTGACCCTGGACTGACTTTACCCTCAGTGTGCCTGACATTTTTGACTCCTGACTTTCACTTTGGCTATCACCTGACCTCATCTATGACTTTTGCCTTTGTCCTGAAATTGCTTTCTTTTGTTTTGATTCAACTTCCCGACCCTTCTATGACAGCTCACTGCACCTTCCACTAGCTACTTTGTGGATGCAACTCAGGAGACCCTGTGATAAGACCAGCTCCCTGTATATGGAGTTAAAGGGTGAAATCCAAGGTTTCTTTGAGACCTGTTAGGTGGAGTGGCTTGCACAAAGTTTATCTAGAGATGCCTTATTAAGACAGGTCTCAACGTACAGTTAGGGCATGACCAATTATTCTCCTCACTCGAAAGTGACATTATATATTTCTATGCAGCTGCCACGCTCGGGTCAGGAGTAGAACCTTTGGAGGTTCGGTTCACCGGCAGCAATCCAACCGAACCTCCACTAATTCGAACTTGGCCCGAGTCCGATTTGAAAACACTGATTGGTAGTTTAAGTCTCCGCCCACATATAGCCAGCCATAAGCAAATCACTTCCGGAAGAGGGTGGATGGGCTTTTTCATTTTTTTTTTTTGTTGCACACTACATCTGATCACGCTGTTGTTACCAACAGTCCGAGCCAATCAAACAGTGCAAGCCTGAACACCAGGCGTACCTGACCATAGCGATGCTCACGCAAGTGGAGTTCGCACGTAAAGCATCTGAACTCCGAACCCAAACTCTGTTTTTTTTAAGTCGGTGTTCTGTTACGTACAGTTAGGGCATAGCTAATGACTCTCCTCACTCGAAAGTGACATTATATATTCCTATGCAGCTGCCACGCTCGGGTCAGGAGTAGAGATGAGTGGACCTTTGGAGGTTCGATTCGCTGGAAGCAATCAAACCGAACCTCCACTAATTCGAACTTGGCCTGAGTCCAGTTCGAAAACACTGATTGGCAGTTTGAGTCTCCGCCCACATATAGCCAGCCGTAAGCAACTCTCTTCTGGGGGAGGGTGGGTGGTCTTTTTTATTTTTTTATTTTTTTGTTGCACACTACATCTGATCATGCTGTTGTTACCCCTAGTGCAAGCCGATCAAACAGTGCAAGGGTGAACACCAAGCGTACCTGACCACAGCGATGCTCACGCAAGTGGAGTTCTCATGGAAAGCATCTGAACTCCGAACCCAAACTCTGTTTTTTAAAGTCGGTGTTTTGTTCACAAACCGAATGTCGGGTTCCCTCATGCTTAGTCAGGAAGTCCACTCAGTCCGAGCATTGTGCATTGCGCTGCGATCATTGTCCAAGTTATACGGCCATGTGACTGTTCCCTTACCATTACACAATATATCCATAGAGAGGAAGAGCTGAGTAAAGTGGAAGCCAAACATGCGCTTCTGGAGGTTTGCATAGAGTAGTGCATTTTCTTTTTGTCCCTTCCTTATTTCTTTCTGGGTCTCAAGGCATTCAGTACTTGGAAGAAATGGATGCAACTCTATACATGCTCATAGATCTCCAAGGCACGCTCTCAGGATACACATTTTTTTTGCATTTTTGCTGGGAAAAAAAATTAGAAATATGCAACAAAAAGGTAGAAGATTTTTCAAAGCCGTAGCCTTCATAATTTATGGCAACCAAGGTAATAAATATTCTATGAAAGTTCTTTTGAAGCTAATCCTTTTGTTTCTAGACTTACAATACAAATGCTAAATATTTCTTTTCTATTTTTCCTCACTGCGTTGGGTAATTAAATGGTATTAAAAGGATATTGAAGCTAATTCAATAGAACTATTTGCACGGCTCACTCAAACACATTAAACGTATGCCACCTAAAGATTGGGAGCTTTTATTGATGATGATTATATTCTTTAATACCATGTGCCGTTTTTGTGAACACTTGATTAAATGTAGCCGCGGTGCATTATACGGGGCCCAATAAAGTGTAAACGTAAAGCATAATGTTTTTATTATACGATATGTTAATGCTTACTATCGGCTCAAACAATTAGGTGGATCATGTTCTGAAGCAATGAGACTTTCATGCAAATGGATCACCCAGATATTATTAAAACATAAGAATGGGATATTGCATTTTTTAAGTTACACAGCCAAGTTTCCATTCCTTAGCTTCTTAGAATTATTAAGATGTGGGTCATGCTTCTATTCAAAGTGTTCACCGAGTAAAATGGTGCACATTAAAATGATTCATTATACCCTTCTGAAAAGAAATAAGTTCTAACACCCAAGTGACACGAATATTTCCTGTGGAAACTCTATCCTTATCTTTGGTGAGTAATGAGTAATAGCTTACACTACTTATATTTATATTATACTCTGAGTAGTCAGGGTCACATTGGCCCCCAATGGGGAACAAAGGTCCCTCCAGGAGGCTAAAGTTCTGACAAACTAATGGTTACAGCTACAACTGATTCCGTTTGGCATGAGTTCAAACTTCAGAAATAGACTTTCTTTATTGGGTAGACAATTTTAGGGATTATGTAAAAAAAAGAATAAATAATTAAAAATTGAAAAAAAAAAAAAAAAATGACTCCCTAACGATGACATAGCCTTTTCTGTCAATATTGTCCCCAAAGGTTAAGTTGAACTTAAAGGGCTTTTCTTTAAATAGTCCTGGGATATCTCAAGGATATTCCATAGAGGTAGTGAGTATTTTACCAATAGAGATTTAAAGAACTTTTCCTCTACTGATGTGATCCCCTTTCTTTTATCCTAACTCTTCCTAACTAACAATTTCCTAATATACTTCAGCTATCTACTCTGCTCCTGTAAGCTGATCTCTGTAAACTGATGTAGGTTGGTAAATATCTTTTCAGCCTTCTCTGTCAATTTTATCCCCTAAGGTTAAGTTGAACTTAAAGGACTTTTCTTTAACCAGTGCTTGGATAGCTCAAGGATATTCCATACTACTAGTGAGTATCTTACTAATAAATACGTAAGGAGATTTTCTACTAGTAATGTCATCCCCTTCTTTAATCCTAACTCTTCCTAACTAACAATTTCCTAATATCCTTCAGCTATCTACTCTACTCCTATAGGCTGATCTCTATAAGGTGATGTAAGCTGGTAAATATCTTTATTGTTGTTGGAACTTTGATCCTTCCAGCTGCAGACCGGTATCGGACCAACTGAGTAGGGCATGTCACTGGTGGGAGTTGAGAGGAAAGTGAAGTGTGATATAGGCATACTTGCCCAGACTGCTGTCATTCACAAAGAGGCAGTCTCGCCCTCACCAGTGACATGTCCGGCTCATTTGGTTCAATGCCGGTCTGCATCCAGAAGGATCAAAGCTTCAACAAGAGTTAAGGTATTTACCAGTCTCTTAGAGATAAGCCTACAGGAGCAGAGAAGATAGCAGAAGTATATTATAAAAGTGTCAGTTAGGAAGAGTTAAGGGTACTTTACATGCTGCGACATCGCTAGCGATCTCGTTAGCGATGTGAAATTCTAGATCGCAAGTGAGATCTTTCGAGATCTCACATAGGTCATTTTACGCATGTGCGATCTCGAAAGATCGCATTTGCAATCTAGAATTTCACATCGCTAATGAGATCGCTAGCGATGTCGCAGCATGTAAAGTACCCTTTAGGATAAAAAAAGGGGATCATATTAGTAGTGGAAAATCTTTGTAAACATAATTGGAACAGTAAGAGTGGAAATCTTAGAAATGATAGAACATAATCCAGTGGACTGTCTATGTTATCAGCACTTGATGTCTGTGTTATCGCGTATTGGCCAACCTTATTTTGGGTCACTAATTAACTAATTGTGATATTGATCACTAATAGATTTTTTTTATTTGATTCATTTAATGTTTTTTTTGGGGGGGTCATTTTTTGTTTATTCACTGTTTTTTTGATTGTTTAAATTTTTTGGTTTATTTACTAGTTTTGTTTGAGTTCACTTCCCAGTTGATTTATGGGCCCCTGACTGGCTAATTAATAGGGTCCTGACTGTGATTTTGTGTAATGACTTTGCTATGTGATGTGTCAAGGACTGTTATCATTCTGGCCAGTTGTCTTAGGGGACATTGATTGTGTTTCACATCAGCGGTATTCTGCCGCACTGCCGAATCTGGCACAAGTAAAGTACAGTTCAATACAGTTCACAGGCATAGCGGCAAGCTCCGGTCACATGCTGTCACATGCTCCTGTCACATGCTGTCACATGCTCCGGTCACATGACTGCATGTGACCGGAGCTTGCCAGTGAACTGTATTGAACTGTACTGCACTTGTGCTGGATCCGGCAGTGCGGCAGAATACTGCTAATGTGAAACCATTAACGGACAACTGACTGTCTGAGTCTTTCGACACTGGATGTTTTAGTGGTCATTGGCCTTGCTATGTGATGGGTCACTGATTATGTTATGGTTCTGACCGGATGTCTTATGGAAAGATAAGTAAGGGAGTGACTGGGCATTGACAGTCTCATGGGGTCACTGACTAGTTGCGTTATAGGGCATGGACTTTGCTGTGATGGGTCATTAACTGTTACGGTTTCGGCTGTCTGTTGCGAGGCATTGAGTAACTATCTTATGGGGGGCACTAATTGGCTATTTTAGGTCTCTGATTGTTTATTATGGGTCATTACCCAACACTATTATAGGTCAATGACTGGCTAAAACATCTAGGAGAGAAATACCATGTGTGATCCCAACATATAATTGTGCCTGTTCCTAAAGAATGTGTTTGCCATAGATGCATTTATCTCATCAATACCAGCCTTTTGATGTATCACAATCTATTTTTTAAAGCCGGGGATTGTGCAATAACAGCAGCACATACTCTATTATCAATCTGTCAAGCCTTCCCATATAATCTCACATGGACTGAACAGCTGTTTATGACTAGAGAGAGGAATACAACACCTGGAAGATTGGAATAGCACCTACGTCTACGTGACACCCGGATACATACAGATCGGGGTCATCTTTTAAAAACCCAACCGTAAAATTCCATTATGTCTAACATTCAGCCATGCTGCAATCAACAATCATATTATATTAGCATGAAATGATCAACACCAGACAAGTAGATTCAGTCATTAAGTCTCATTGATGAAACACTTTTCTGGATAGATTTTCTTGAAATCAGTCTCGCACTTCAGGAGATACTGACGCTTATGGTAACGTGTAATTAAACCTCTCATCGCACATCACTAATGCAAAGTACATGGTTATATGGTATATAAAGAGGTCATCAAGAGGCTCTCCGTAATGCAATGCAAAAATGACACATGCATGTAGTAAATATGTAGTAGACCAAACGATGAAAGGCATAAAATGTCCCTAAGTTGTCCAAAAATTGTCTTAAATACAATGAATCAGAGCCACAGTGTTATCGTACTGTTAGTATATAACTATTGCTAGATGTGATCTTTTTAAACTTCCGACCAAAGTGACCTTCCACCATGGTTAACTCTGGTAGGTGTTTTGGGAAGAGAATGGAGATGATAGGGACCAAAGCATAGACTATTCTGATGTGTTAGTCTGGTTGACAATTAATAGCATTCTGATTGAAAATACATGGATCTATAGCTTTTAATGGGGGCACTGTTATTGCATGATGGACACACTATTGCTATTAGCAGTATATGGAGAACACATTGACTAGTACTTCATAGCGGTAGATACTGTCACACTAGGTACGAAGAAGTACCAAGCAAACGGTTAAAAGGAAGGAAGGGAAATCCTGTGTCTAGAGAAGGGTGAGATGGTGACCACTGACCAAACCTACCGCTGGTCCCTGAGGTCCCTCACCACCCAAGATAGGTTCCGCACCTATGCACCGAGCCGATTACCTGACTCTAGTTACGCCCAGTGCTGGACTATAAATAGGGAATAGGTGGGATGAGCTCTTCGTCAAAACCACTAAACACTACAGAAGACACAAGGAGAAAACACAGGGGCAAAATCCATGAACTATTGATCCACAGATGACTCAGGCAGACGTTCAGCAAAGTATCAGCCATGATACCACTGAGGAGAACAAGCCACCTGCTTGAAACAGAGTTTGAATGAACAGAATAATATCACCAGCACCAGTCCAGGGAAGATGGGAATATTTAAGCCCAAGGGGAAGGAATATTGATAATCAGCAGCTGGATGGAAGGAGAACTTCGCTGGGTCCTAAAGAGGAAGATATGAAAACCCAGCAGGAAAGCTAGCTAGTACACTGAATACTGACAGCAGGAACAATAGAAAGCCAAGGACCATTTTGCGCAGACAAAGTCTGTGACCTTCTATTTCCAGAATCCACATGACTGCCTGTCACCCGTGACGCACCTGTGACAGAGACTCATAGTGTCACATAAATTTCACACAATCTTGTTTTGACAGGACAGATACAATGGTTTAGGTCTATGATTAGAGATGAGTGGACCTATGGAAGTTCGGTTTGGTGGGTTCAGATGGACTTCAGATTAACTTCAGTTTGGGATCTGGATTTGACTTGAATCCCAATGGAAGTCACTAATTGGGCAGTCCTGGTCTTCGTTCACATACAGACAGCCATAAATCAATCACTTCCGAGGGTGGGTGGGCAGCATCTTCCCATTTTTTTTTTTTGTTTCATGCACACTACATCCAATTACGCTGTTGTTGCTTGCAGTACGAGACGAACAAACACTGCCAGTGGCTCACACTGGACTGAGCACCGAACATATCCAATCAAACACTGCAAGCGGCTCGTACTGGGCTAAGCACCGAACGTACCCAATCAAATACTGCAAGCAGCTCACACTCGGCTGAGAACCGAATGTACCAAATCAAACACTGTAAGCAGCTTGTACTGGGCTAAGCACCGAACATATCTAATCAAACACTGCAAGCGGCTCGCACTGGACTGAGCGCCGAACATATCCAATCAAAAAGTGCAAGCGGCTCGCACAGGCCTGAGCACCGAACATACCAAATCAAACAGTGCAAGCGTCTCGCACTGGGCTGAGCACCAAATGTACCCAAACACTGCAAGCGGCTCGCACTGGACTGAGCACCGAACGTACCCAATCAAACACTGCAAGCGGCTCGCACTGGACTGAGCACCGAACGTACCCAATCAAACACTGCAAGCGGCTCGCACTGGACTGAGCACCGAATGTACCCAATCAAACACTGCAAGTGGCTCGCACTGGACTGAGCACTGAACGTACCCAATCAAACACTGCAAGCGGCTCGCACTGGGGTGCGCACTAAACGTATCCAATCAAACACTGCAAGCGATTTGTACTGGGCTGAGCATCGAACGTACCCAATCAAACACTGCAAGTGGCTCGCACTGGGCTAAGCACTGAACGTACCCAATCAAACACTGCAAGTGGCTCGCACTGGGCTGAGCACTGAACGTACCCAATCAAACACTGCAAGTGGCTCGCACTGGGCTGAGCACCGAACGTACCCAATCAAACACTGCAAGCGATTTGTACTGGGCTGAGCATCGAACGTACCCAATCAAACACTGCAAGCGGCTCGCACTGGGCTGAGCACCAAACGTACCCAATCAAACACTGCAAGTGGCTCGCACTGGGCTGCGCAACGAACGTATCCAACCAAACACTGCAAGTGGCTCGCACTGGGCTGAGCACCGAACGTACCCAATCAAACACTGCAAGTGGCTCGCACTGGGCTGAGCACCAAACGTATCCAATCAAACACTGCAAGTGGCTCGCACTGGGCTGCGCACTGAATGTATCCAATCAAACACTGCAAGTGGCTCGCACTGGGCTGAGCACTGAATGTACCCAATCAAACACTGCAAGTGGCTCGCACTGGGCTGAGCACTGAACGTACCCAATCAAACACTGCAAGTGGCTCGCACTGGGCTGAGCACTGAACGTATCCAATCAAACACTGCAAGCGATTTGTACTGGGCTGAGCATCGAACGTACCCAATCAAACACTGCAAGTGGCTCGCACTGGGCTGAGCACCAAACGTACCCAATCAAACACTGCAAGTGGCTCGCACTGGGCTGCGCACCGAACGTACCCAATCAAACACTGCAAGTGGCTCGCACAGGGCTGAGCACCAAACGTACCCAATCAAGCACTGCAAGTGGCTCGCACTGGGCTGAGCACCGAACGTACCCAATCAAACACTGCAAGTGGCTCGCACTGGGCTGAGCACCGAACGTACCCAATCAAACACTGCAAGCGGCTCGCACTGGGCTGAGCACTGAACGTACCCAATCAAACACTGCAAGTGGCTCGCACTGGGCTGAGCACTGAACGTACCCAATCAAACACTGCAAGTGGCTCGCACTGGGCTGAGCACCGAATGTACCCAATCAAACACTGCAAGCGGCTCGCACTGGGCTGAGCACTGAACGTACCCAATCAAGCACTGCAAGTGGCTCGCACTGGGCAGAGCACCGAACGTACCCAATCAAACACTGCAAACGGCTCGCACTGGGCTGCGTACTGAACGTATCCAATCAAACACTGCAAGCGATTTGTACTGGGCTGAGCATCGAACGTACCCAATCAAACACTGCAAGTGGCTCTCACTGGGCTGAGCACCAAACGTACCCAATCAAACACTGCAAGTGGCTCGCACTGGGCTGAGCACCAAACGTACCCAATCAAACACTGCAAGTGGCTCGCACTGGGCTGCGCACCGAACGTATCCAATCAAACACTGCAAGCGATTTGTACTGGGCTGAGCATCTAATGTACCCAATTAAACACTGCAAGCGGCTCGCACTGGGCTGAGCACCGAGCATACCCTATAAAACACTGCAAGTGGCTCGCACTGGGCTGATCACTAAGCGTATGATCGTACAATTGGTTTGCATACGTAAAGCACCCGAACTCCGAAACCAAACTCCGTATTTTTTTTGCAAAGTCTTTGTTTGGTATGAATTCCAAACACTAAACCTTGGATTCGCTCATCTCTACCCATGATTCTTTTAGCTATTCTTTGCTTTTTTAACTGAAATATACAGTAGATCACATCTTTCCTATAAATAGAAGAAGCAACAGAATAACAGAAAGTGGAGAGAAGTTTATTATCTCTTATTAAATCAAACCAATCGACTTTAACTTTTTTTGCAAGTTTTTTCGGCAAATAAAAAAAACACACTTACAATGCCTCTTCTCAATACTTTATAAATCTTCCCCGTGCTTTGTTCTTGTCAGTCTCAGTCTTTTATACGCGATGATTAACATAGTGACATTCAACGGGAAACATTCTCATTTTCCTCAGACACAAACTAGGGACATTAAAATTTAATAACATCTTCTCTCTAGTCATTTGTGCTCCGTAATCTATTCAGATACTGCTGCGTTCTCCGACGGCTCATGCCACTTAAATGGGTATTGTTAAGCAATGTTAAGCAAACCTGTATTTTCCAACTACTTTCCTTAAGCATATCTGTTTTCCTTCCACTTGTGCCTGAGCCATAGTTATGATCTATTGCTTTTATATATTTCCTTACAGATAACAGCGAGCATTTATGTACCGTTTGGCATGGTGCTCCGGAGAGATCCATATTTACAATACAAGGGGATGAGTAATATTGTAGATTTTATTCTATTTTTATTCTTTCTTTTTTTCTTTTTAAGGAAAACTGTCAAGCTCACTTATAGAAAGAAAAACTTTCACAGTCGAAAACAGCGGGGTTTCCAAAGCTTCTGTCAGTCTGATGGAAAATGCAGATGGAGCAAAGCTAAAATCATCATGTGTCTGGAGCTGTGTCTTAAGTACACTGGGATACGTGCATGGCGTAGCATACTGGGGTTGGTATATCAATGGAGAAGCCATAGATAATAATTCATCACAATATTATCATGAAATATATTTAGAGTAGTGGTAGAATCTATCACTTCCCAATTTATTGCAGCCGTCAAAAGGTTATATACAAGTTTGGTAGAATTCAACAAGGTTGCATGTATTTCTCTTTTGTAATCACCATATGGTTGCATGCCATTTTCTTTTATAATCACTACAAGGTTACACATCTTTTTCTCTTATAATCACCATAAAGTTGCATGCTTTTTTATTTTACAATCACCGTAAGGTTCCATGCACTCTCTTTTACAATCACCATAAGGTTGCATGCACTTTTTATTTTTAATCACCATAAGGTTGCACACTTTTTTCTTTTATAATCATCATAAGGTTCCATGTACTTTTTTTTTATTAATCACCTTAAGGTTGCTTGCCTTTTTTTTATAATAACCATAAGGTTGCATGCACTTTTTTTTATAATTACCATAAGGCTGCATGCCTTTTTCTTTAATAATCACTATAGGGTTGCATGCCTTTTCATTTATAATCACCATAAGGTTGCATACCTTTTTTTGTAATCCCTATAATAATGTATGCACTTTTCTTTTATAATCACCATAAGGTTGCATGCACTTTTCTTTTATAATCACCATAAGGTTGCATGCACTTTTCTTTTATAATCACCATAAGGTTGCATGCACTTTTCTTTTATAATCATTTTAAGGTTGCATGCACTTTTCTTTTATAATCACTGTAAGGTTACACATCTTTTTCTTTAATAATCACCAGAAAGGTTCCATACCTTTTTTTCTTATAATCACCATAAGGTCGAACGCACTTTTCTTTTATAATCACCATAAGGTTGCATGCCTTTTTGTTTTATAACCACCATAACTTTGCATGCCTTTTTCTTTTATAATCACGACAAGGTTGGATGTCTACCTCTCCCTTGTAGACTGTGAGCCTTCGTGGGCAGGGACATCTATCCTCCTGTACCTGTCTGTATCTTGTATTGTTTATGATTATTGTACTTGTCCCTATTTTGTACACCCCTTCACATGTAAAGCGCTATGGAATTGATGGCGCTATAATAATAAATAATAATAATAATAATAATGTCTTTTTCTTTTATAATCACCATAAGGTTGCATGCACTTTTCTTTTATAATCACCATAAGGTTGCATGCACTTTTCTTTTATAATCAGTACAAGGTTACACATCTTTTTCTTTTATAATTACCATAAGGTTGCATGCCTTTTTGTTTTATAATCACCATAGCTTTGCATACCTTTTTCTCTTATAATCACGACAAGGTTGGATGTCTACCTATCCCTTGTAGATTGTGAGCCCTCGCTGGCAGGGACATCTATCCTCCTGTACCTGTCTATGCCTTGTATTGTTTATGATTATTGTACTTGTCCCTATTTTGTATACCCCTTTCACATGTAAAGCGCCATGGAATTGATGGCGCTATAATAATAATTATAATAATGTCTTTTTCTTTTATAATCCCTATAAGGTTGCATGCATTTTCTTTTATATTCACCATAACATAATAATAATAATAATAATAATAATAATAATAATAATAATTTTATTCATTTAATAATAATTGCATGCCTTTTCTTTTATAATCACCATAAGGTTCAATGCCTTTTCTTTTATAAACACCATAAGGTTACATGCACTTTTCTTTAATAATCACCATAAGGTTGCATGCACTTTTCTTTAATAATCACCATAAGGTTGCATGCCTTTTTTTATAATCACCATAAGGTTGCATGCACTTTTCTTTAATAATCACCATAAGGTTGCATGCACTTTTCTTTAATAATCACCAAAAGGTTGCATGCCTTTTTTTATAATCACCATAAGGTTGCATGCCTTTTCTTTTATAATCATCATAAGGTTGCATGCCTTTTTTATAATCACCATAAGGTTGCATGCCTTTTTTTATAATCACCATAAGGTTGCATGCCTTTTTTATAATCACCATAAGGTTGCATGCCTTTCTTGCTCCACAGTGCCAGAAGAATCTTACCCTACTCACATTTTTGTAACTGTTAAGAGTTTGCACGCAATTATTTTTTCCATAGTATTTGAAGACTACAATAGCACTTAATTTGTCTGCAGTCATCATAGATTGCAGGCATATTTTTTTGCAACTGTCATAAGATTACGTGTAATTTTCACACTGTAGTGGCAATACAATCTAAAACCTTTCAAGTTTTTGCAACTCCTACAAAGATATAAGCATTTTTTTTTATTCTTATGACTTATGGAATCCAATACAACTTTCTGCAATCATCAATAGGTTGTAAGCAATTTTTTTATTTTTTTACATAATGGTAATAATCTAACACTCAATCTTTTAGCAATCGTCAAAAGATGATGTTCAGTATTTGCTCCAAAGTGGCTATAGAATCTGTCACCATTTAAATTTTTGCAACCATCATAAGGATGAATACATTTTTATTTACATAGCTCTAGCAGAATCCAATGAGACAGGTGGGCAATCTCTGCGATGGCGAGTAGGCCTGTGCCGGAAAGGAGCCCACCAATAACAGAGCCTTTTCTAGCTGAGGACACACATTTAGGTGAAGTCTATTGTGGCACAGAAAGCCACCAACTTTCTGCACTGCAATATCTTTTAGCTATAGTGACCGCGAGCCTATCAGAGCCTGGCAGCCGACATTACTCCCATTGCAAGCATCCCATAACATAATTTCAATGCACCGCCCACCCCTTGCGCTGGCTATGAAGACAGAAGATGGTGCAGGTCAACACAGGAGTGAAGACTGGTAATAAGAATCTCTTATTTTTCTGTTTATAGGTGTTCGAGGAGGACACAAGGATGTGAGCCATTATTTTAAGAATGTGTCCATAATTTGGGCCATTATTATAGGCAGGGACCAGGATGGGGACAAGTTTACATGAGGTCCATAAATTTAAACTATGGGGCAAGATTCATTATTGCATTTGCCCCATTTTGTATTCTGCTTTTGCTCTTTTGGACTCTTTTTTTGTTTGCACTAAATTCACCTTTCCAGTCGCAACTTTATTATAAATTATTAATAAATTAAATAAATAAATATTATGATAAATTAATTATACTTCTAAGTTTATTTTACACAGTATGTATTTGCCTGTTTTCCAGATGTTTTCTACTGATTCATCATTTGCAACTTTTCAAAAAGTTGCAAAATTTGTGGCAAATGTATTCTTGTACTCCCCTGGAGTAGTTTTATGTAAACCGGAAATTTGGAGCAATGTTTGCAGCAACCTGCCAAGCAGGCAAATTTTTACTCTAAAAAGTAAAAAAAAAAAGATGAATAAGGCCCTTAAAGTGATTGGTCCACAAACAAAGTATACTTTAATCAATAGATCTTGGAATAATAGCAAGTTGTACAATTGGATTGTCAGGCTACCACTAGGGGGCGCAGGGACTCAGGTAGGAAAAGAATTCCTGAGTGCAGTTAGACAGAAGCCCACTAGAGGTCACTAACACAAGAGCAGGGATAGTCAATCAGTCAGGGTCTATGCCGGGATGTCACGTCTGTACCGAGGAGAAAACTATCCAGAGTCAAAGAACAGAGCCGAGGTCAGATACCGGGAGCGCAAGTAAGCACAGGGGAGGGAGTGGAGGACAGGGCACAGGACCGGAGTCCAGAAGACATTGAGGTGCAGAGGACAGGTCAAGCAAGAGGGACGGAGGTCATGATGGGCAGGAGGGACGGAGGTAAGGACGAATAGGGAAATAGGAGGTCAGGTCAGGTCGGGAAAGCGGGACGGAGGTCAGGACAAACAGTACCGAGACAAGAAACAGAGAACTTCTCACAGGAACAGTTCACGCAGCAGAGCCGGAAATATTATTGGTGATGTCCTAGAGGACAGCAGCACCAAGATATGACGGCGCAAGTCCCAGACTGAGGCCAGAATGAAAAGGCCCCTCCCCAAGGACCTAAACCTCGGGGTCAGGATACATGCATCGGCTCAGGAACAGCAAAGCCATGCATGAATCATGAAATGGCTGTGTTAAAAAAAGTTCCTGTGCTGAGATAATTTTATGTGTGTCCTTGCTATGTGCTGTGTAATGGCTGTGTCTGGTAATACAGAGACATGGTCTGATCATATTCCATTTCCTAGGTTGGGGATGACACAAAAAAACAGTATACAGACATTACAGCATGGAATCACAATTTTTTCTTTCCGTGAGGTAAAACATTTAACTGCATATTTTTAAACATGTTTTACCTCCCCAAAAGCTGCATATGCGATCCTGTGCTGTAATGACTGGTGTACAATTCTTATTTTTGTTCTACTGTATATGTATACTGTTATGATTCAGGGACCAGGGAGGATCAAATAATGCGGAATCCCAAAAGGTAACAGAGTGGCTGGAAACTTAACAGACTACAGACCTAATCCTGACACACAACTAACAGTAGCCGTGGTTGTGCCTAGACGCCTCGACAAAGCCGGAGAACTAAATAATCTCACAGATAGAAATATAAGAAAGCTAATCTGCCTCAGAGTAGTCCCCAAATATATATAGATACCCCCCCACATGTAAAGGCTACAGTGATATAGATAAACACAATATACAGCCAGAAAGGACAGATTTCAGCAAAGGTGAGGCCCAAACTATCATTATGGAAAAGGATAGGAAAGAGCAACTGTCTGCAGCCGTAAAAACCCTAATAAATACCAGCATTACTGATAAGGAAAAATCCTGATGTGACTTAACCTCTCCCCCACTGTACCAGCACTCAGATGTTACTGGGATCTAAAAAACACTAATACAGATGAGGGACTGAATAATGGAGCTAAGTATACAGACACTCCCAGCAGGGCATGATCCCATTCCACCACAAATTCCACACAGATAAATTAGGAATCATGCATTAGTATCAAAGCAGAACAACAACAAAAATGGTAAACAAATAACAGAGGTACAAGACCACTTATCTAAGGGAAGTTCTGGAAGTGAGCAGAGCTGGTTGCAGAATGTCCTTAATACACAGGAGACATTGACCACCGGCAAGTAACAAGAGAAAGTTACTAAGTTAAATAGCCCAATCTGACCCTGATTGCCAGTCCTCTGCAGGTGTGTCGCTTCCATTCCACACATCAACTGCACTGCCAGCACTGACCACAAGAGGGAGCATCGAACTGGAAAATGTATTCACAACAGTATACATTTTTGTATCCTCCCCGACCCAGGAATTTTAGTATGATCAGGCCATGTCCCTGTACAGTCAGACACAGCCATTACACAGTACACAGCAGAGACACATATATAAGATTATCTCAGCACAGGAACATTTTTTTTAATCACATGCAATCATGGAACTTATTATTTTTCCAAGATCTAATGAACAAAATGTACTTTACAGTTAACTCTGTTTATGGGAAATCCCCTTTAAGCCTCACATGGTCACAATGGGCTGGTATCCCTAATGCAGTCTTGTAGGCCTCAACAGAAGTTATTGATTTCAATTATGTGGGTGTCGCCCCATGTTTTTAACCACATCCAGTTGTGGAATTTATTATTATTCCAAGATCTATTGATTAAAATTAAATTATTTCTGGGAAAAACCCTTTAAAATTTACTAAGGAGGTTTCGGAACTATCACAAATGTAGAAAATACTAGACAAGGTGCCATTGTGTTCGCACTGTAAAGCCAGGAATCACAAGTTTTGTTTTGTTACTCTGCACTTAGATTTTTTTTTCTTCCTATACTTTTACTGTTTACCAAGCTTTTCTTGTTATCTTTTTGTTTTGTTTACCCAGAAGGTACCAGCCGATGAAAGCACCGCAAAGTGCAAAAGAAAACTACTATTATGTCTCAAGATGTCTGAAGGTCAAACACTTAATACAGGAGCAAAACACACGGCGTAACCTGAAATAAAATCCATTACTTACAAAGACCTAGCGTTTCGTCTGACTTATCGGGACAGTCCTGTTCTCCATCGCATAGCCAGCTCTGTGACACACACGTGACATTGTCGTGACATAGGAACTCCCCAGGATCACATAACTGCGGCTCTGAAAGGGAAAATCAGCACAAATTAAAAGAAAGAAAAATAACAAAAATGATAAGATGATACAACATGCGAATGGAAAGGGGGAAAACTTTACTGGATGTAGGGATCATAGCAAAAAATATTTTATTATTTCATATAAGAATGGCCCATTACAAACCATTGATAAAAACAAACAAACAAGGATAAATAACTTGAGTTGAGCAAAGTTATTCAAGAAAAATTGAGTTTAAAGTGTCAGGTGCCCTATGCAGCCAGGACCATGGGCAGTTCTGGGTGCATATTTCTAATCCCTGCTGAACTGTCCCTGTATACACTAGCATAGATAAAGGGATCTGTGCCATGCCTGATTACACTTCTAAATACAATAGATAACACAGGATCCACCATTCACAATAGGTGATGTCAGAGCTCACTTCCTCCTCCTCCTCCTGCACAATGACTGATAACACTTCTATATACAGTAGATAATACAAGAAATGTCATTTTGGATAGAAGATGTCACAGCTCACCTCCTCCTCTTCCTGCACAATTGCTGAAAACATCTGCATATACAGCTGATAAAAAGGATCCACCATTCGCAATAGATGATGTCACAGCTCAATTCCTCCTGTACAATTACTGTCAACATTTCTATATACAGTAAATAACACAGGATTCATCATTCACAATAGGTGATGTCACAGATCACCTCCTCCTCCTAAACAATGACTGATAACACCGCTATATACAGTAGATAACACAGGAACCAAAATTCACAATAAGTGATGCCACAGCTCATCTCCTCCTCCCAGTGTACAATGATTGATAATATCTCTATATACAGTTGATAACACAGGATCGACTATTCATAATATGTGATGTCACAGCTCACCTCCTCCTCCTCCTGTACAATGACTGATAACACCTCTATATACAACTGATAACATAGGATCCACCTTTCACAATAAAGGCCCAGTCACACACAACGACTTACCAGCGATCCCGAAAACGATGCAACCTGATAGGGATCGCAGGTAAGTCGCTGGGAGGTCGCAGGTGAGATGTCACACAGTCAGATCTTACCAGCGATGCAGGAACAATACAGGTCGCAGTAGCGACCTGTATAACGATCTCAGCAGTGTCAAACACAGCGATGCGTCCTGCCCAGCAGGACGTCACCTTTGAAGAAAATGGCCTGGACCATTCTGCAATGACTAGCGATCTCACAGCAGGGGCCTGATCGCTGGTAGGTGTCACACATAACGAGATCGCTAACGGGATCGCTACTGCGTCACAGAAACCGTGACTCAGCTGCGATCTCAGTAGCGATCTCGTTATGTGTGACAGTACCTTAAGGGATGTCATAGCTCCCCTCCTCCTCCTGTACAATGACTAATAACACCTCTCATACAGTAGATAACGCAGGATCCACCATTATACTATAGCCCATTTCTTCTCCTAACATCATGGTAATCATTGCCCAGTATAGAGCGAGCTCAGATAATGCTTTTATAAAAAACAAATAGGGTCTGATTCAGTTAAATAGAAAGTTAAATAATGCTTAGTGCTTAATGGCTGACATGATAACTGCAAGATATATATATATATATATATATATATATATATATATGTATATACAGTATATATATATATATATATATATATATATATATATATATATATATATATATATATATATATATATATATATATATATATACAGTGCCTTGCCCTTAGCAACCAATCAGATTCCACTTTTCATTCTTCACAGACTCTTTGGTAAATGAAAGGTGGAATCTGATTGGTTGCTAAGGGCAACTGGGTCAGTTTCATTTTACACTATGTTTGATAACCCCATTACACATACTGTCCACCTACTTTTGGACCACCGTGTGTATATATCCAGGGTGGTCCAAAAGTAGGTGAACAGTATGTGTAATAGGGTTATGAAGGGGGAGGTTTATCAAACATGGTGTAAAGTGAAACTGACTCAGTTGCCCTTAGCAACCAATCAGATTCCACTTTTCATGCTTCAGACTCTTTGGAAAATGAAAGGTGAAATCTGATTGGTTGCTAAGGGCAACTGAGTCAGTTTCACAGATCCAGTTTTCACAGATAAATCTCCCTTAAATCTGTTTTCTTTTCAGATAATTCAGATAACCCATAATGGCAAATAATTTAAATACAGATCAAAGAAAATGGATTTTAGAAAGGCATTGGAAATCTCAAAATGCAGAAACCGTTAAGGCTGCTTTACACGGTACGACCGATTGTGCAATTTAACAATCGATCGTACCTGCCCCCGTCCTTTTTGCGTCACGGGCAAATCACTGCCTGTGGCGCACAAAGTCAGTAACCTCCCGTCACACGTACTTACCTCCCGTCTGACCTCGCTGTGGGCGGCGAACGTCCACTTCCTGGAGTGGGAGGGATGTACGGCGTCACAGCGACGTCACACGGCCGCCGGCCAATAGAAGCGGAGGGGTGGAGATGAGCGGGACGTAAACATCCCGCCCACCTCCTTCCTTCCACATAGCCGGAGAGAGCCGCGGGTCGCAGGTAAGCGATGTTCATCGTTCCCGGGGTGTCACACGGAGCAGCGTGTGCTACCCCGGGAACGATGAACAATTAAATTAAATGATATTATGGAACCTAGCGAGCAGTACACGACTCACGATTTGTGAGTGATACTGCGTTGCTAGGAGGTGTCACACAGGCCGGCATCGCAAGCGAGGCCGGATGTGCATCACAAAAACCGTGACCGCGACGATCTATCGCACGATAGATCTTCTGGTGTAAAGCAGCCTTTAGAGCAAATTGGGTTGAAACATTTGGTACTCCAGCCCCGAAGAGACAAACCATTTACCGCATTCGTGACAAATTCTATACCACTGGCTCAATCCTTAATGCTCCAAAAACTGGTCGACCCAAAACAGCCTGCACAGAAAGTAATAAACAACTTGTTGCTGAAACATTTGGTCAGACTCCAAAAGAGTCCCCAGAAGAGCCTCTTTAGAATTGGGAATTTCATGAGCTTCAATCATGCGAATCCTGCAATCTATTGGTGGAAAGCTTATCTATCGTCCACGTCTAACTCATGGTTTATTGGAGGATGATCCAGACAGGCGGCTGCAATTTAGTGAGATTATGCTTAACAGAATTGAAGAAAATCCATTAATTTTAGATAACATTATGTGGACTGATGACGCTTCTTTAAAATTATCCGGCCATATTAACAGACATAATTGTATTTACTGGTATAATGAAAGCATGCATTTAACATTAGAGCAACAACTAAATGAGCCTGGTGTCACTGTTTGAGGTGGTATTTTAAGATTTGGTGTTTTAGGACCAATATTTTTTGATGGAACAGTCACAGGAGATAAGTATGTCCAAAATCTAATGAATCAAGTTGTTCCCCACTTACAGCAACAGCCTAAAGGCCGCTTTACACGCTACGACAGCGATAAAGCGATCTCGTTGGGGTCACGGAATTTGTGACGCACATCCGGCCGTGTTAGCGATGTCGTTGCGTTTGACACCTATAAGCGATTTTGAATCGTCTCAAAAACGTGCAAAACGCTAATCGGTGACATGCCCCCCTATTCCCAATTATCGTTGCTGCTGCAGGTACGATGTTGTTCGTCGTTCCTGCGGCAGCACACATCGCTATGTGTGACACCACAGGAACGAGGAACCTCACTTTACCTGCGTCCTGCCTGCAATGAAGAAGGAAGGAGGTGGACGGGATGTTACGTCCCGCTCATCTCCGCGCCTCCGCTTTGATTGGGCGGCCACTTAGTGACGTCGCTGTGACGCCGAGCGAACCACAACCCTTAGAAAGGAGGCGGTTCGCCGGTCACAGTGATGTCGCTAAGCAGGTAAGTAGTGTGACGAGTCCGTGCGATATTGTGCGCCACGGGCAGCGATTTGCCCGTGACGCACAAACGATGGGGGCGGGTACGCACACTAGCAATCTCGCTAGCGAGATCGCAGCGTGAAAAGCGGCCTTTATTCAAATTAACTTTATTTCCAACAAGATGGGGCCGCTCCACGTTATTCAAGAGTAGCACGCGAGTATCTTGATGAAACATTTCCTAATAAAGCGGTTGGCCGAAGAGGTGAAGTCTTGTTCACCAGACTTTACCCCCAATAGATGTTTTTTATTTTGGGGAGTACTCAAGGCCAAAGTTTCAAGTTGAAAACCAAAAAGTGTTAGTGATTTGAAAAATTACATAAGAGATGGATTTCAAGAAATTACTACCTAAAGACACTTATGCAAAAAATGTTTATCGAAGCGTAAGAGGCCGACTTCAAAGCTGTACAAATTGTAATGGAAAACAGTGTGAGTACATGCGCTGATAAAATTTAAGGGCTTTTGTATTATTGTTCAGAATAAAATTTAATTATCAATGTTATGCTTGTGTTTTAGTAAATATAATTTTATAGATAAATCAAAATAAATGTTATTATTTTCTGTCCACCTACTTTTGGACCACCCTGTATACAGTGTGTCCACCCATATCCTGTCCACCACCATTAACTTGAGAACGGCGGCAGCTATAGGCATAGAAGTGGTGTCTAGGTATAGAAAAGTATCCATGCGTTGCACAATGAAAGCACCTATAATGCCACCTGGTGGAAAACAACGGAGTTAGCATTTTTATCTAGAAAACGGAACGAGATAGAGAAAAAAAGTGAAATACAAAGTTGTAGGGCATCATCAATTCAATACGAATCGACACCTTGCATACAGAAATGCTATGATTAGAATGTGTAAAACTCACAAGGCTGCGGACGTGAAGCGACGCCTCATGGAGACCTTCCTACAAGTCATTGGGTATGGTGGCTGTGTGGAGTGGCCTCCACGCTCGCCTGACCTGACCCCATTAGAAGTCTTTCTGTGAGGTCACATCAAGCAGCAGGTGTATGCGATCCCTCCACCAACATTGCAGGACCTATGACGATGTATCACAGATGCTTGTGCAAACATGTCACCCACCATATTGCACAACGTGCAGCAAGATACAGTATGCTGTGCAGAGGCCAGATGTGCATTGCAGCTGACGGGGGCCACTTTGAGCATCAAAGTTAAATGAGCGCCATATGCGTGACCAGCATTCAATGTTTTGGGGGGGTCATGGGTTTCATATCATAGCATTTCTGTATGCAAGGTGTCGATTCGTATTGAATTGATGATGCCCTACAATTTTTTAATTCACTTTTTTCTCTATCTCGTTTCGTTTTTGAGATAAAAATGCTAACTCCGTTGTTTTCCACCAGGTGGCGCTATGGGGGGTTTCATTGCATAGCGCATGGCTACTTTACTATACCTAGACACCACTTCTATGCCTATAGCTGCCGCTGTTCTCAAGTTAATGGCGGTGGACAGGATATGGATGGACACACTGTATATATATATATATATATATATATATATATATATATATACTGTATATATATATATATATACAGTTAGGTCCAGAAATATTTGGACAGTGACACAATTTTCGCGAGTTGGGCTCTGCATGGCTCCACGTTGGATTTGAAATGAAACCTCTACAACAGAATTCAAGTGCAGATTGTAACCTTTAATTTGAAGGTTTGAACAAAAATATCTGATAGAAATTGTAGGAATTGTACACATTTCTTTACAAACACTCCACATTTTAGGAGGTCAAAAGTAATTGGACAAATAAACCAAACCCAAACAAAATATTTTTATTTTCAATATTTTGTTGCGAATCCTTTGGAGGCAATCACTGCCTTAAGTCTGGAACCCATGGACATCACCAAACGCTGGGTTTCCTCCTTCTTAATGCTTTGCCAGGTCTTTACAGCCGCAGCCTTCAGGTCTTGCTTGTTTGTGGGTCTTTCCGTCTTAAGTCTGGGTTTGAGCAAGTGAAATGCATGCTCAATTGGGTTAAGATCTGGTAATTGACTTGGCCATTGCAGAATGTTCCACTTTTTTGCACTCATGAACTCCTGGGTAGCTTTGGCTGTATGCTTGGGGTCATTGTCCATCTGTACTATGAAGCGCCGTCCGATCAACTTTGCGGCATTTGGCTGAATCTGGGCTGAAAGTATATCCTGGTACACTTCAGAATTCATCCGGCTACTCTTGTCTGCTGTTATGTCATCAATAAACACAAGTGACCCAGTGCCATTGAAAGCCATGCATGCCCATGCCATCACGTTGCCTCCACCATGTTTTACAGAGGATGTGGTGTGCCTTGGATCATGTGCCGTTCCCTTTCTTCTCCAAACTTTTTTCTTCCCATCATTCTGGTACAGGTTGATTTTTGTCTCATCTGTCCACAGAATACTTTTCCAGAACTGAGCTGGCTTCATGAGGTGTTTTTCAGCAAATTTAACTCTGGCCTGTCTATTTTTGGAATTGATGAATGGTGTGCATCTAGATGTGAACCCTTTGTATTTACTTTCATGGAGTCTTCTCTTTACTGTTGACTTAGAGACAGATACACCTACTTCACTGAGAGTGTTCTGGACTTCAGTTGATATTGTGAACGGGTTCTTCTTCACCAAAGAAAGTATGCGGCGATCATCCACCACTGTTGTCATCCGTGGACGCCCAGGCCTTTTTGAGTTCCCAAGCTCACCAGTCAATTCCTTTTTTCTCAGAATGTACCCGACTGTTGATTTTGCTACTCCAAGCATGTCTGCTATCTCTCTGATGGATTTTTTCTTTTTTTTCAGCCTCAGGATGTTCTGCTTCACCTCAATTGAGAGTTCCTTAGACCGCATGTTGTCTGGTCACAGCAACAGCTTCCAAATGCAAAACCACACACCTGTAATCAACCCCAGACCTTTTAACTACTTCATTGATTACAGGTTAACGAGGGAGACGCCTTCAGAGTTAATTGCAGCCCTTAGAGTCCCTTGTCCAATTACTTTTGGTCCCTTGAAAAAGAGGAGGCTATGCATTACAGAGCTATGATTCCTAAACCCTTTCTCCGATTTGGATGTGAAAACTCTCATATTGCAGCTGGGAGTGTGCACTTTCAGCCCATATTATATATATAATTGTATTTCTGAACATGTTTTTGTAAACAGCTAAAATAACAAAACTTGTGTCACTGTCCAAATATTTCTGGACCTAACTGTATATATATATATATATATATATATATATATATATAGAGAGAGAGAGAGAGAGAGAGAGAGAGAGAGAGAGAGTTTGTGATCTAGAAAGCATTACCAAAGACTAGTAAAAAATACAAGTAACATTGAAGCCTAATTTAATCTTTAACCTTATGGGGATTTTCATGCCAATAAGTCGGATAATTATGATTTTAGCCCATTTGCAAATACAGATACAATGTCGTCCTCACTATTTTCCAGCTTGTACCCGGCATTTCAAGTTCTGAGAAAACTTTCAGATTCTTTTGAGTGAGGTCAGGCCAAAATAACCTAGAAAATTATTCCTGTGATCCTCCTAATAAAAATAAGAAGCCTGACATCATTGTAAATGGGTGCGAAATAACAGGAACATTCTTTAAGGAGTAAATTGAAGCTGAAGATATTTTTCATGGCTTCTGTTCCTCACACTTTCACAAAAATATAATAAATTCCTTGGAAGAAAATATACTTTAAAATACATTTCAAGGTCATTATTTAATAAAGTAATCATAACTCGCAGCTTCAGTCGAAAATACTCCGGTGGTTGAATGCGCGATGGGAGGTGAGAGAGGAAAGCGGCTGGAAATGGGGATTCTGAGTTGACGGATGTAGTGATGTAGAGTGAAAGGATCACAAATGTTCCACTAAAACCATCGTAAAACTACCGGCTAGAAAATTATTTTGAGGATTTAAAGTGTCCTTGTGTTTTCAACATATAGAAACTATAGTCACAAATCTCAGATATCGCGTTCTCAAAGCAGATCATTCCCCAAAGACTCACTGGAAGTCTACAAAGTAACCATTGAAGGAAGTGGAGGCGGCTATGCATCAAGTGCAAGGAAACCAGTAAAAGGCGCCATTATGGCACTGCAGTTTTAAAGCAAAGAAGCGACTAATCCTGAAAATTGTCATTTTGTTACATTGTTACTTAGTCACTTGTGGACTTGGGGCATAACTTACATTTTTGTAATAATTAAAAAATATTTTGAACAATATATCGTAAGTTAAAGTGTATATGTCAATTCTCAATTTAAGCTTCATATACTAATGTATACACCACAGATCAAAATTAGAGAACAATGTCTGATCACTCGCTTTTTTCAGAAATAATGTAATCTACATTGATCACCATGTGCAGTTTTTTTTGTAAGGGGTGCACCATGTCACTAGACTAGGGTAAGGGGTGCACCATGTCACTAGACTAGGGTAAGGGGCGCACCATGTCACTAGACTAGGGTAAGGGGTGCACCATGTCACTAGACTAGGGTAAGGGGTGCACCATGTCACTAGACTAGGGTAAGGGGTGCACCATGTCACTAGACTAGGGTAAGGGGTGCACCATGCCACTAGACTAGGGTAAGGGGTGCACCATGCCACTAGACTAGGGTAAGGGGTGCACCATGCCACTAGAATAGGGTAAGGGGAGCACCATGCCACTAGAACAGGGTAAGGGGTGCATCATGCCACTAGAACAGGGTAAGGGGTGCACCATGCCACTAGACTAGGGTAAGGGGTGCACCATGCCACTAGAGCAGGGTAAGGGGTGAACCATACCACTAGAACAGAGTAAGGGGTGCACCATGCCACTAGACTAGAGTAAGGGGTGCACCATGCCACTAGAGCAGGGTAAGGGGTGCACCATGCCACTAGAATAGGGTAAGGGGTGCACCATGCCACTAGAACAGGGTAAGGGGTGCACCATGCCACTGGAGCAGGGTAAGGGGTGCACCATGCCACTAGACTAGGGTAAGGGGTGCACCATGCCACTAGAGCAGGGTAAGGGGTGCACCATACCACTAGAACAGAGTAAGGGGTGCATCATGCCACTAGAACAGGGTAAGGGGTGCACCATGCCACTAGAACAGGGTAAGGGGTGCACCATGCCACTAGAACAGGGTAAGGGGTGGACCATGTCACTAGAACAGGGTAAGGGGTGCACCATGCCACTAGAAAAGAGTAAGGGGTGCACCATGCCACTAGAACAGGGTAAGGGGTGCACCATGCCACTAGGACAGGGTAAGGGGTGCACCATGCCACTAGAACAGGGTTTTACAAAAGATCCAAAGTTTAATAACGTAAACCCTTTATTTTGTCCAAAATGTGATGTTGATAATTAACGAACAGCAATGACAGTAGCACAGAGAGAGATGATCAGAAAACGTTCTGCAGGTAACAACAGTCACAATCAGTAGGACGTGCACCGGCCGTCGCTATGAATGACTTCAGCACATCTGTAGCCAGACGACATCACTAGTCTCTCACACTGCTCTGGTCGGATTTTGGTCCACTCTTCTTCCAGTCTCCTCCACAGTTCTTTGACTGTTGTAAGTTTCTTGGTCATAACTTGGTCACCAAGGATTTTCCAGAGGTTTTCTATTGGGTTGAGATCAGGACTCTGGTGCTGACATATGTCATGACTTCTGAAAACTCTTTTAAAGTAATCACAATTGTACGTCCTTCTATTACTAAAGACTGTCAACTTTTAAACCATGCTAGGGTGCTCGGTACTCGTAACTAGTGATGAGCGGGCACTACCATGCTCGGGTGGTCAGTACTCATAACTAGTGATGAGTGAGCACTACCATGCTCGGGTGGTCAGTACTCATAACTAGTGATGAGCGAGCACTACCATGATCGGGTGCTCAGTACTCGTAACTAGTGATGAGTGGGCACTACCATGCTCGGGTGGTCAGTACTCATAACTAGTGATGAGCGAGCACTACCATGCTTGGGTGCTCAGTACTCGTAACTAGTAATGAGTGAGCACTACCATGCTCGGGTGCTCAGTACTCGTAACTAGTGATGAGTGGGCACTACCATGCTCGGGTGCTCAGTACTGGTAACTAGTGATGAGCGAGCACTACCATGCTCAGGTGTTTGGTACTTTTAACTAGTGATGAGCGAGCACTACCATTCTCAGGTGCTTGGTACTTTTAAATAGGGATGAGCGGGCACTACCATGCTCGGGTGCTCAGTACTCATAACTTGTGATGAGCGGGCACTACCATGCTCGGGTGCTCAGTACTGGTAACTAGTGATGAGTGAGCACTATCATTCTCAGGTGCTTGGTACTTTCAACTAGGGATGAGCGGGCACTACCATGCTCGGGTGCTCAGTACTCGTAACTAGTGATGAGTGGGCACTACCATGCCTGGGTGCTCAGTACTGGTAACTAGTGATGAGTGAGCACTACCATGCTCAGGTGTTTGGTACTTTTAACTAGTGATGAGCGAGCACTACCATTCTCAGGTGCTTGGTACTTTTAACTAGGGATGAGCGGGCACTACCATGCTCGGGTGCTCAGTACTCGTAACTTGTGATGAGTGGGCACTACCATGCTCGGGTGCTCGGTACTGGTAACTAGTGATGAGCGAGCACTACCATGCTCGGGTGCTCAGTACTCGTAACTAGTGATGAGTGAGCACTACCATGCTTGGGTGCTCAGTACTCGTAACTAGTGATGAGCGGGCACTACCATGCTCGGGTGCTCAGTACTCGTAACTAGTGATGAGTGGGCACTACCACGCTCGGGTGCTCAGTACTCATAACTAGTGATGAGCGGGCACTACCATACTCGGGTGCTCGGTACTTGTAACTAGTGATAAACGAGCACTACCATACTCGGGGGCTCAGTACTCGTAACTAGTAATGAGCGGGCACTACCATGCTCGGGTGCTCAGTACTCGTAACTAGTGATGAGTGGGCACTACCATGCTCAGGTGTTTGGTACTTTTAACTAGTGATGAGCGGGCACTACCATGCTCGGGTGCTCAGTACTCGTAACTTGTGATGAGCGGGCACTACCATGCTCGGGTGCTCAGTACTCGTAACTAGTGATGAGTGGGCACTACCATGCTCGGGTGCTCAGTACTCGTAACTAATGATGAGCGGGCACTACCATGCTCGGGTGCTCAGTACTCGTAACTAGTGATGAGCGGGCACTACCATGCTCGGGTGCTCAGTACTCGTAACTAGTGATGAGCGGGCACTGCCATGCTCGGGTGCTCAGTACTGGTAACTAGTGGTGAGTGAACACTACCATTCTCAGGTGTTTGGTACTTTTAACTAGTGATGAGTGAGCACTACCATGCTCGGGTGCTCAGTACTCATAACTAGTGATGAGCGGGCACTACCATGCTCAGGTGCTCAGTACTGGTAACTAGTGATGAGTGGGCACTACCATGCTCGGGTGCTCAGTACTCGTAACTTGTGATGAGCGGGCACTACCATGCTCGGGTGCTCAGTACTCGTAACTAGTGATGAGTGAGCACTACCATGCTTGGGTGCTCAGTACTCGTAACTAGTGATGAGCGGGCACTACCATGCTCGGGTGCTCAGTACTCGTAACTAGTGATGAGTGGGCACTACCACGCTCGGGTGCTCAGTACTCATAACTAGTGATGAGCGGGCACTACCATACTCGGGTGCTCGGTACTTGTAACTAGTGATGAGCGAGCACTACCATACTCGGGGGCTCAGTACTCGTAACTAGTAATGAGCGGGCACTACCATGCTCGGGTGCTCAGTACTCGTAACTAGTGATGAGTGGGCACTACCATGCTCAGGTGTTTGGTACTTTTAACTAGTGATGAGCGGGCACTACCATGCTCGGGTGCTCAGTACTCGTAACTTGTGATGAGCGGGCACTACCATGCTCGGGTGCTCAGTACTCGTAACTAGTGATGAGTGGGCACTACCATGCTCGGGTGCTCAGTACTCGTAACTAATGATGAGCGGGCACTACCATGCTCGGGTGCTCTGTACTCGTAACTAGTGATGAGCGGGCACTACCATGCTCGGGTGCTCAGTACTCGTAACTAGTGATGAGCGGGCACTGCCATGCTCGGGTGCTCAGTACTGGTAACTAGTGATGAGCGGGCACTACCTTGCTCGGGTGCTCGGTACTGGTAACTAGTGATGAGCGGGCACTACCATGCTCAGGTGCTCAGTACTGGTATCTAGTGATGAGTGAGCACTACCATGCTCGGGTGCTCGGTACTGGTAACTAGTGATGAGCGGGGCACTACCATGCTCGGGTGCTCGGTACTGGTAACTAGTGATGAGCGGGGCACTACCATGCTCGGGTGCTCAGTACTGGTAACTAGTGATGAGCGGGCACTACCATGCTCGGGTGCTCGGTACTGGTAACTAGTGATGAGCGGCACTACCATGCTCGGGTGCTCGGTACTGGTAACTAGTGATGAGCGGCACTACCATGCTTGGGTGTTGTGCTGATGATACATGAGAGCTAGTGAAGATGGGATCATCCTGGACACCGCACATACTGTATGTATTACTAAAAGGAATAAGAATCACAAAAGAAAAGTCGGAAACTAAAATCAAACTAATTACAAAGTGCACATAGGGGGTCTGAAGAGGATTGAAGGTATGAAAATTACATATTGAAATTGCAACTTGGCAAAACAAATTCCATATGAGAAAATAAATAATGTTTCCAAGTCAAAGGCGTTCATATCCTTTAGGCTTCTGCCACACTCACGTGAAATTCACGCACGTGCCGAGAGACACGTATTTCCCCTGCGTGTTGCGTGCAGGTAAGTACGTGTCTCTGGTACGTGCGTGACACGTGTGTTCTACGTGTGCTATCCGCGATAGCACACGTAGAACCGGTAATTATCATACTCACCTGGTCCTTCCTGATGTCCGCGCTGCTGTCCGTGGTGCTGATCCTCGGTCTCCAGCCCTCCCGTCTCCCCGCTGCTGCTGCTGCCAGGCAGTGAAGTGAATATTCAATGAGAATAATGAGCGGCGGTCGGCAGCAAGAGGCAGCAGCGGCAGAGACAGGAGGGCTGGAGAAGGTGAGTTACTGTTTTTTTTTTTTTTCACTGACATGTGTGTTTTCTCCGGCGCGTGTCACACGGGACCGCATCCACACTACACCCGTGTGGTACGGGTGCGGGCCGTGTGACACCCGTGCTGCCGGAGAAAACACTGACATGTCAGCGCTTTGAAAAACGCACACACGTACAAACGCACACGGACACACGTTCCGTGTGGTTTTACGTGTGTGTGCCTGCTACAATAGGGTAGCATTGGTTAACGTGTCTCCGTGCCGCCGGTACGTGTAAAAAATGACAAACACGTGCCGGCAGCACGGATGTGTGGCGCTAGCCTTAAAGTAAAAAAAATAAAATAGAAAATGTAAATATATATATATATATATATATATATATATATATATAGTGATTTGATATATTTTTTCCCTTTTATTAGAAATATCAGATATCAAGTTTCATGGAATTATGTTTAATTATTTATATCTATCTATATATAATTTTAATTAATTTAATTAATATATATAATTTAATTAATATATCAATATATATATATATATATATATATATAAAAAAAATATATATATATATATATACATATATATATATATATATATATTGATATTTACAATAAAAGGGAAAAGAGATTAAATCACTAAATGACCCACATCCACATTCAATGCATAGAAACCTCTTTCCTTTCCAGCATTAATCATCTTTCTCCCCTCTTGTCTATAGGATTTCGTTAGCTTTGGCAGCAATAAACCTGACTCAGATCGTTCATTGTAAACACAACTGAGTCCAAATAGATTCACCATGTGACTTTTGCTGGTGCCAAATCCTACATGTGTGGGCTTATTGTTTGGGTGGCTCGAGGAAGCTTAGGAGCAAAAAAAAGGAGAATAAATTGACTTTCCACCACTGGAGAGATGAACTCGGAAGCTTACAATTGCAAATTCAGCTAAGTTTTCTAAAACCACCCTGTATTGCTTCCAAGCCGCATATTCAATGCCGGAATGTAATCTCCTTCTTGTAGATGGGGTTATCAGGGGTACCTGAGAAGTGAGAGGTGTCTACAACCGGACCAGGCAATCTGATGCGTTCTGTCGAATAAGAAGATTAAATGTATCAATATGCACTGGGGAGTAAAATGCAGAATCCGAAAGCAATTGATGCCATAGAAGAATCCACTCAGCAGTGACCACGGAAAGAAAGCAGTAATACAAAAGGGATACTCTTCAATTACACATCATGGGTTTTGAGCAATTGTTGCAAAATCTGCAGTGTTGACAAGACTGGCACAAATAAACTGAGAATATGCTTATACTATGATTTTATTTAGTTTTTGCAGATAAACAGCCCCATCCTTGGTTACAGGCTGACTCCGGTATTGCAGCTCATCCCTATTTAGACAAAGATAATTAAAGAGGTTATCCACTACTTTTACATTGATGGCTTATCCTGAGGATAGGTCATCAATATTGATGAGCATGAGGCCACGATTGAGTATCGGGGTGCTTGGGTACTCGTGGAGATTTGCCGAGTATCGCGGGTGCTCAGATGTTTCATTTGTGAAACAATGATCACAACGCACAGGCTCGCTTCACTGCATGATGTGTATAGGCACCAGAGGGATCACCATTTGCAGTCTCTGATGGGCTCTCACTGGGTTACGACAACGTTTTTGGATGTAGTGTGCCAAGAGAAAAACTCTGTACTCCCACTGTCCAGGGCTGTCTTACTGTCAGGTCTTTTGGGCTGTATTTGGGCGGAGAGAGAAACTGCCCAATGAATGACTCCCATTATACTTGTTGCTTGAGTTGAGCACTTTTAGAGCATCTGACCGTCTCAACTCGAGAATTGAGCACCTATTTCGAGTCCTCTATGTCTCATTTGCCGGCGTCCAACACCCGGCACCCCTGCTGACTGGCTGCTTACAATGCTTACTAAGGGCCACTTAATATGGTGGTTATGGTGGTCTCCTAAAAAGAGCCTCTCCTTGGCTAGGTCCTTCCCGGAGGAATATCTGGCTATTTTCTGTGTCGAGACTCCTAACAGAGGCTCCACGGACCTTTTTTGATTTGCATACTTCCCAGGGGGCAATGTACCTAGGATTTCACTGTGTTGAGCACCTTTGCTGGCTGCTGGCAGTGTTTTTCTGGCTGGCCTTCCCAAGATCAGTGATTGTTTTGTCTTGCTGGTCTACTAGGCATTGCTCCCACCTAGCCAGGATCCTACTCCACACTGATGAGGGGCAATACCCCGAAACAGCTGTCTGTGGATGGATACCTGGCCTTGGTATTTCCCTTGTCATATCTTTAAACTCGTCAAAGAGTTGGATATTGACTAAAAGGGCCACTTAATATGGTGGTTATGGTGGTCTCCTAAAATATCCTGGAGGGATATCTGGCTATTTTCTGTGTCGAGACTCCTAACAGTGGCTCCACTGACCTTTTTTGATTTACAATGCCAGTGGTGGCAGCAGGAAGCTGGAAATACTCAGTTCTGGAGCTGCACCGTCTTCTGCTAGTGGCTGCGGCCAGGTACTGCACATCGGTAAGAATAGAAGGTGGATGTACAGCTCCCGGCTGCGGCTACTATCAGTTGACAAGGCAGCTCGGTAACTCAGCATTTGTCTCTGACTGCTGCCGCCGGCAACAAAATCAGCTGATCGGTGGGGGGTGCCGAGTGTTGGACCTCGGCTTATCAAATATTGATGACCTATCCTAAAGATAAAACAGGATAAACGTCAAACTAAATGCATCGGGTTAATGCCCCGCTATCACCAAAGGAATCAAAGTTGATTGATTATTTCATTCCTTTATTCTTTGTACAGGTCAACGTGTTTCAGAGATCGCAGTCTCCTTCATCAGGACATCAAATAAAGAACATCAACAATCTAATCCAGCAAAGGATGAGCCGATATACAGTATATACCCATGAATATCAACGTCAGAGGATCGCCCACAGTGTTTCAAATACTGGTGGGATCCTTGACAGTTGCAGAAACGGCAGCTCGATTAGAGGAAAAGCACTTCAAATTACAGGATACAACATCCTTGATGCCTGGTAAGACCCTATTGTGCTTTCTTCCACAGCCTATATTCTGTATAAGGATAAAGCGGGAGACAGAGGAAAGCTGAACACATCCAACAATGTGAGTCCCCATGCATCCATGGAGTGCTGTGATGGAAAAGTTCGCTAGGAGGACTGGAATACAGGGAAAAGAGGATCGACACATATCCACGTGAATAAGAGTTCATCCGAAACATAGTAGCTATAGGACATAGGATTATGTCTTGGATGGACTTTTAACTCATGTAGAAATAAAGAAGACATTTTTAATATAGTTTTGAATGTGCCAATCCTCTTTTCCCCGTATCCTAAGGATAGGCCATCAATGTAAAAGTGGTCGAGAGAAAAAAGGGATGGTAAATTCGGTCAGGAAACCCAACGGTCAAGTCGGGTCTTAAATTCCAAGAACAATCCATGTTTCACACATGTGAGAAACTGGCCTTCTTTAGGGCAAAAATGTTTATTTGCTTAGATATAACTTTGATAAATAAGTCCAATTAAATATTTTTTGTGTTTACACTCGCCTGCCTGAACAACAGTTACAATATTCAGAGCTCAATCAGAATGTATTCTTTTATTGTCTCACACTACCGATCAGAGTATTTGATATCAAAAACACTAAATAATATCTGAACAAAGAGCAAATTACAAAACACAACTCAAAATCTCCAAGTAGATCACTCAGAATTGTTTTCCGTTTTGTTTGTTTTTCTTTTGCTTTTATTATGTGTAGGGAAAAAGTAGGAAGCAAAGAAAACTGTGATGCTAGACACTACGAGCAGTATGAATAGAAGGGCAGTCAGACAAGCCGGGATCATAAATGAGGAAATACCGTATAAGATTCAGGGAGCAGACAGAGACGTGGTCAGGAAGAGGTCTGAGGTCAGAAGCCAGGAGGTAATGTATAAGGTCCAGGGAGCAGACAGAGATGTGGTCAGGAAGAGGTCCGAGGTCAGAAGTTGGGAGGTAACGTATAAGGTTCAGGGAGCAGACAGAGATGTGGTCAGGAAGAGGTCTGAGTTCAGAAGCCGGGAGGTAATGTATAAGGTTCAGGGAGCAAATAGGGATGTGGTCAGGAAGAAGTCCGAAGTCAGAAACTGGGAGGTAATGTATAAGGTTCAGGGAGCAGACAGAGATGTGGTCAGGAAAAAGTCCGAGGTCAGAAGCCGGGTGGTAACGTATAAGTTTCAGGGAGCACAGAGATATGTGGTCAGGAAGAGGTCCAAGGTCAGAAGCCGGGAGGTAACGTATAAGGTTCAGGGAGCAAACAGAGATGTGATAAGGAAGAGGTCTGAGGTCAGAAGTTGGGAGGTAACGTATAAGGTTCAGGGAGCAGACAGAGACATGGTCAGGAAGAGGTGAGAGGTTAGAAGCCGGGAGGTAACGTATAAGGTTCAGGGAGCAGATAGAGATGTGGTGAGGAAGAGGTCTGAGGTCAGAAGCCAAGATCAGAACATTTACACTAGACAGGAGAAGGCGAAGTCCAGACTGAGCATGCCATGTAAAGAAACAGAGCAATCACCAGGAACGAGGCGCATTTGTGCAGACACCTCCCAAAACCAGCGTGGACCCTAGTGGACCCTAGTGCTGAAAGACAACCTGTGCAAACGCACAACACACATAGCAGAGCATTTTCAAATGCAAAATGCTTCACGCAGCGGAGCCGTGACAAAAACATTTCCAAAAAAGAAAAGGAAACATTAATCAAAATTTAATTATAAATAAAGTAATGAGGAAAAACTTCAAAAAGATGAGATTCAAGCTGTGTAGGAAAAAAAATCTAATAAAACAAAAATAAACAAATAAAATAAAACCTGTTTTCAATATAATGAAATAACAGTTCAATTTATTTAATATAAAAAAAAAAGATTTGAAGGCGAATAGATGTTGACAGATATTTCATAATAACTTGTTTTGATTTCTATGACAGACAATAGTATGCTGGCGGCAGGCATTTGCATACATGTAATTATATCTTTGGCCAAATATACTGGAAAAAGGATGCCAAACAAAAATCTGCCAAAGAGGGCACAAAACCTGCATTATAATCCTGGCTTCAGGGTTTAAATGGCTCTTTAGTTTGCGAACCAGAGGGAATTAACAGACAGACAAGCTGAGCTAATTTATTTATTTATATTCTTTTTTTTAATTTTCAAATTAAATGTAAAAAAATATATATCTATATTTTAGGGGATTTGTGTTTTAGGATTTTGATACATTAAAGCTTGTAATTATATTTCATTGCAATTTTTAATTGCATTCTCGGTGTCCAGTATTTTTTTAACAAAACAAAAAAAAAATCTTTTAGAATTAGAAGAAAATAAATCTTCTAAATAAGAGCTTTTGTGTGATTTTAATTCTGATTTGCTTAGACCTATTTTTAAGAATAATTAGTATGTTCTCTATGGAGCTATGGAAAAAAGGCTGAGGCCAAATTGTCTGCACTAATAAACCTCCATCACGGATGACATTCTATGACTTCCTTGCATTTTAGTTCTAGAATAGGATTGCCTTGAGATCAGATTGTTCCTTTTCCTCTACGGCCCAGAGCGTGAGTTATGTAAACCTGGTCCTTGTCTGAAAGGCTGCATTGTGTCCAGTTTTAAGACACATAAAACAGAAACAATATTGAAGTGATTAAGAATGATCCAGCAAATAAATGGATGGGTCTCTAGGTGAATAGTATAACAAAGATTTACAGAAACAATATAAATACAAAGAAAATACAAAGAAACATTCCAAAAAATGGCAAGATTTTGAATTATTGCTACATAATACAGATGATAGATTTTCAAAGGTGATATTGTCCATAGTGTTCAATGACACTTCTTGCACCTTACTTTTTTCCTTTGATGATTGGAATAAATAGATAATCATAGACACCATAGGTTCCCAACCTTTAAAGAGGACCAACCACCAGGATTTTCCTACATAAACTAAAGCCAGTGCTAAACTGGCGCTATCATGCTGATTCTATACATACCTTTAGTTGTGAGATCGGATGTATACTTTCTGAAATACAGGCAAGTAAAGTTTGTGAAATTCACTATTTGATTGATAGGTGCTGCAAAATATCTAATAGGTGGGTCAGGTTATTCCTGCCCCTGTCTGCTGCCCGTCCTTCCTCCCCTTGTCTCTGTTATTACAGGGGGAGAAGGTAGGGAGGAGCCGGACATGTTCGCCCAGTGAATTGCTGGGTCACCTATGAGGTCAGCGGGTTGTCTACTTGGTCTATAATTTTGAGAGTTAAATTAACACACACGAAGAGTTTAAGGACCTTGTTGCAAGGAGAGAATTCAATTTAATTTACATTCTTTATATTAATTTTGACAAAAAGAACAACAGAATAACCATTGCAATACTGTATATAAGCAGTTCCAACAAATAGAAATAAAAAGAGGAAAAGAGGGAAACAAAAAAACAAAATAATTCAACATTCTGATATGTTGAGGAGAGGATTAAGACCTACAGGGGTTCAAGGAGGGTGAATATAATTTCTTTTAATATTTTAGAGCAATCGAAGGCATAATAAATGTCAGGCTTTCACCAGGGGGCGCAGAAGTGGAATGGAGATGGAACTCCAAAGAGCAGTTAGACAAAAGCCCAAAAGAGGGCGCAAGCACCAGAAAGAGTAGTTAGCAAGTCTAAGTCTAAACCGGGATGTCGCGTCAATACAGGGGGGAGTGAACAAGCCGGAAACAGGTGAAAGCAAAAGGGTCAGGAGCCGAGAAGACACATTAAAAGCCAAACATGAGAAGCAGAGCCGAAGTCAGGAAATGATATCGAGGTCAGAGGCCAGGAGAGCAAGTAAGTACAAGGGGGAGGAGACTGAGACACAGGACGGGACCTGACAGGACAGTCAAACAGTACAAGGGAAATGGAGGTCAGAGAGAGGAAAGTTGGGTAGCGGGACGGATCATGGCTATCTCACAAGAAGCAGTTGCGCACGCTGCAGAGCAGGTACTATTACTGGCAGCATTCCAGAGGAATCCCCACTATGATAAAGCGGTGTGAGACCCGGAATGAGGCACAACCAAGCAGACCCCTTCCACTGGACTTAACTTCGCCAGCATCCTGCTATAGTCATGACAATAATTTCCTGAAACATTACTTTCCAGGTAAGCTGGTTGACAAGCAATAGAGCATAGTCTTGAGGTTTCTCGGGTTTCGGCACCATATTTTCCTTGAGTCTTGAATATCAAGTCTGCCTACCTATGTAGCTGTATGGGCACAGGCAATATATCAATGCATAATCTCTGTGGACGCCATGTTGGTTATCAACCTGAAAACCCAAAAACAAAAAAATAGAATAAAAAGTATTTTATAAAAAAAAATAAAAATACAGAATGAACACAGGTTACAGAAAAATGATATTTATACAGGATTTTACATTTTATTTTACGGAGAATAGTTGGCTGCATGGACTGTGTTTATGGCTGAGGGTAATTGCTTAGGGTCCCACATCAACGCGGATTTAGCTCTAACTGTGTGGCTTGTATTCCTCCGCACTCGTGTTATCTTAACCATGTCCTGCCTCATTCCGCACAATCCCCTGTGTTCATTATATAAAGAATTCGTTATCATATACCGGAGCGAACTGGACACAAAGTTCAATTGAACACAATTTCCAATGATGAACTATTTCCATTACAAGAATCTCGGGAAGATTACGAGCTCCAGAAACGGTCGGAATATAATCTGTCGATATCAACTTATTTTCAGGGGAAATTATTATCTCTGCAACAATTATTTATATATTGTTTTGTGGAAATACCATCGAAGAAATTTCCCTGAGGAATCTGACATAGAAAATGAAGCTGGAATTGAGGGTAATGATCACGGATCCGCTATAAACAGTTTACATCAGGTTTCTAAAGGCTTCATTGGTCATTTTCTATTTATAGGTGCATACAATGGAGCTGAATTTGATATTGTTGTGACTAGTTAGGATATTTTAACATCTAATCCAGGGGTCAGGAACCTACGGCTCACGAACCAGATGTGGCTCCTTTGACGGTTGCATCTGGCTCGCAGACAAATCTTTAATAAAAAAATACCGTATTTTCCGGTTTGTAAGACACACTTTTTGTCCCCGAAAACTGGGGGATCAATGGGGGTGCGTCTTACAAACCACATATGGCTTACAGGGGCAGCAGTCATGGCGCAAGGTTGGTGATACTACAGGCTCATGGGGTGTAACGGCGGCGAGCGCCATTGATCCGTGGGCTGCTTTAACTCTCCCACAGTTGACAAGAATGACTTCAAGAAAATGGCCGAGGAGGTGGAGCGTGTGCAGATAGGACTCCACGGCCATTTTCTTGAAGTCCATTGCGTCGATCTGCACAAGCGCTGCAGCCATTTTCTTGAAGTCAATCTCGTCAACTGCGGGAGATTCAAAGCAGATCAATGGCGCCCGCCGCCATGACATCCCACAAGCCCGCAGCAATATCGCCGACCCTCACACACACTGACCCTCTTAAGCCGCGACACCACTCCTCCGTGCCCGCAGCATCGCCTACCCTGCCTACTGGGATCTTCTGAGCCATTCCACTAGCGCCGCTGCCCCCTGGTGAGTATGGGTCTCACGGAATGACATTTTAAAATATGTGGCGTTTATGGCTCTTTTAGCCAAAAAGGTTCCCGACTTCTGATCTAATCAATTGTTATGCACTCAACAGAACTGGATAATTTGTGTATTGTTATAATTCTGGAGCCTAAAGGACTTCTTTAAACACCTAAGACCTGTAGGATGGCCAAAAGGAAGTGTAAGTAAAAGGCTATGTGCACATGGTAGGTTTTTGATGTTTTTAGGCTTTTTTTGAGAAATCTGCACCAAAATCTGCATGCCTATCCTGGAGCCAGAAATGTCTATGAGATTTTTGCAGTTCTTGTTTTTCCTTGCAGAGTTTGGTGCAGAAACAATTTACAGCATGTCAATTGTGGGGGCATTTTACTCCTGCATTTTTTAGCCCTTCCAGCCATTAACTTCATAAAAAATGTTTGGAAAACCCCCCACCAAAAACGCACCAAATCCATACCAAAACCGCATGCGTGTTTTGATGTGTTTTTCTGCCAGAAGGTGCAGATTTGATGATCATGCTTACAGATGTGGACATGTTTAGACAAACAGACATGTGACACACATCAAAAAGACAGCAGACAAAACAAGAAAGGGGGAACACCAGAGACACAATAACAATAGTGGGTCCTATAAGAGAGGTAGATGGGATACCTCCTATCCTCACCTGCAGCTCTCCCTACTCTCCTAGCCAGGCTCTATACAGTCTCTGCCACTGTTTCCAAGCAGGAACCTGAGACCCTGAAAAAAACCCTGTAATTGCCTTGGCTAGTGCATTGGTAGGTGGGAGATACTAGTCCCATCGCTGCAGTAATATAACACAAGGAAAGGTATGACAAACAGGGTAAAATAGCAACAAAAAAGGATAAAGTCCATCTTCGGGAACACTCCTCAGCTCCTTCCACCAAAGGGGCAAGTTTAGAAATGGATTTGTATCTTCAGCAAGGATTGCCGGGAAACATCTCTTTTTAAACCTGAAGGGGAGTGACTACAAAGCTACTACAGCTGACACTCAGCTAGACATTGCTGTAAAAGCTGCTAGCAACAAAACTGACATTAACCATTTGAGTACTAAGAAAAACAAAACAATGTTTATATGTAGAGAGCCAGATGGAGATGAGAGGCTCCAGTCCTAAAGCTGTCACTAGTGTCCAAAAACAGGGAGCCGACCGTGATAGTGATGCAGAAAATGTCTGCACCAAAACTGCGCAGTGTGCACATACACTTACAGTCATATCCGGGCTCTTGTAATTCCATACCCCTCTCTAACACATTAACACTTAGAATATTCATAGACTGTGATGATTGGGGGAGGGAAGAGTAATAGTATATTTATGACCCAGAAATGTCACACTCCGGTCTAAGATATTTAATCTCTTGTCAAGTGCTACAAACATCTTGTCTCTTGGGAACTTAGCTTTGGAGAAGAGCTGTCACCTTTCCAGGTATATCTGTTTTAGTAAATAATACTTCCTTTATTCGTACGATCCAACCTGAAGTATCTTTTCCTATAAAATTGCATTGTGTCATTGCTCTGTTATCGTTTCTGAAAATGTAGGAATTGAATGACAACTGGGTGTTACCCTACACGGAGTGACATCACCCTTCCGGTGCTGACAGTGTTCCCTTCATTAGTGAAATGGCCACACCCAGTTGTCCAGAGAAAAAGCACAATGCAGGGTTAGGGGAAAAAAAATGATACAAAATAGCTATATCATCAGGATTTATTTCAAATATATATATATATATATATATATATATATATATATATATATATATATATCTATCTATATATCTATCTATATATATATATATATATATATATAAAATTAAAACAGAATGAAAACAGGGGTTCCCTTGCTGGTTTCCCACGCTGGTACTAACCTGACTTCAACTGGACTGGCAGCACCTTTACAAATGTGGACAGGTGCGTATCTGTACGTGATGTGAAATATATGAGAAAAAAAGAAACAGTTGCACACTATGAAATACCACAATAAATTCTACCTGATTAAATATTAATGGAGGTTTTTAGAATATTAAAATGGCCATTATAATACTAGCCCAGCGCCACTTCATGGCACCCTTTCTTTGCTGGGTCCTACTCTACACTGCATCTTTCTGGTCTTTAGTTTAGAGTAGGACCCAGCAAAGGAGGGTGCCGTGAAGTGGTGCTGGGCTAGTATTGCAATGGCCATTATAATATTCTAAATATCTCCATTAATACTTTATTAAGTAGAATTTATTGTGGTTTTGCAGTGTGCGACTGTTCCTTTTTTCTCATATATATATATATATATATATATATATATATATATATAGGACACCAATTTTAAAAATCCACTGCTGGCAGCTCCCTTTGCAATTCATGACCAATGATGTTCCAGATGTGCTTGATGGGAAACGATGGGACTGTGGGATGGGGTGGCATAATGTATGGTTGCCAGGTACACTAACAGCTGGAAGTAACAAAAAAGAAAAACAGCTGCACTCTGCAGCGCTAAGGTATGTGTAACAGTCAATATAGATATATACACACGCAGTTCTGCTATGGAAAACATGTAAAAAATGAAACAGCACACGAAAATGGCCAGTTTTATGTGAGCCCAACAGCCAACATCAAGGCGACCTCTTACTATTGGGTCCCTCTCAAACTAATGCCTCTCTTTGAGTTAAAAACCTCCAATTTTTGGGTGAATAGGAGCCTGAAAATGGAGAATTAAAATCGTCTAAGGCTCAATCAGAAGGCACGACCCTATAATCTAAGCTTAGATTAGAACAGCTGGAAGTTACATTGATATGGTCATGAAATCATTTCAACAACCACAGAAGATGTTTTCAATGTTTCCTTGCCAGGATATTTGTTGCTCGTGCTACTCTGAGCAGCCTGTATAGCGTAAACAAAGTGCGATGGCCTGCAGGGTCTCCAGTCTTGTCTCCAATCGAGCACATTATTTACCAGCAATTGCAAAGGGAGCTGCCAGCATCAGATCTTGATGATTTAGCTAAGTGCATATAGCATGGCAGAACATTTCTTAGTAACAACATTATTGACAGCATCTCAAAGTGTGAAAGTGCGTGCATTTCTGCATGTGTCCCTAATATTCGATAATGAATAAATAGAGATGTATATGGGAAACATTATAATCACTGGTCTCCACCAACTAGCTCAGAGACAACTGAAAAATACAGAACCTTTATAAGGTAAAACTTGTATAAAATTCAGGATACAAGCCACATAATGACCAGAAATAGTGAAAATCATTTACAACTTATTGTGAAATGTTACCAGAAAGGACAAGTGCACTTTAATTAACCCCTTCACGACCTTGGACGTATATATACGTCCTAGGTTGCGTCCCCTTGGTAACCGCGGGCTCTGGCGGTGAGCCAACGGTAATTCCCGCATATGTCTCCTGATCCATCACTGAGCCCGAGATCCTGAAACATTTGAATGCTACGGGTCTCAGAAAATGGCGCCCAAAGCGCAATTCTTTTTTTTTTTGGGAAAAACTTCAGAATTTTTTTTTAACCCCTTAGATAAAAGTAAAAATATACAAGTTTGGTATCTATAAACTCGTACCGACCTGACGCATCATAAGGACGCCTTAGTTTTACCATATAGCGAACGGGGTGAATAAAAGACCCCAAAAACAATCATGCAATTCCACTTTTTTTTGCAATTTCACCGCACTTGTTTTCCAGTACACTATTTGGTAAAACTAATGGTTTTATTCAAAAGTACAACTCATCCTGCAAAAAAAAGCCCTCATATGGCAATATTGATGAAAAAAATACAAAAAGGTATGGCTCATGGAAAAAGGGGAGGAAGAAACGAAAATGAAAAACGGAAAATCGCCGGGCGGGTGGTGAATGGGTTAAAAATCAAGTTTTTGGAGATTGTAAAATATATTCATAATCCAATCAACTTTTTCGGTGAATTAACTGTAGGTGATGCTGCGCGAAAACTGCCAATTTGAACAAAAGAGTGGGGGAAGGGGTATAGTAAGGACTTAAACATTGGAAAGTATAGACATTTGTACTTGTACCGTATTCTTAAGGGTACTTTACACGCTGCGATATCGGTACCGATATCGCTAGCGAGCGTACCCGTCCCCGTCGGTTGTGCATCACAGGCAAATCGCTGCCTGTGGCGCACAACATCGCTAACACCCGTCACATGGACTTACCTTCCAGCACGAACCGCCCCTCCTTTCTATGGTGGCCACGGACTAAAGGGTACTTTACACGCTGCAATATCGGTACCGATATCGCCAGCGAGCGTACCCGCCCCGTCAGTTGTGCGACACGGGCAAATCGCTGCCCGTGGCGCACAACATCGTTAACACCCATCACGCGGACTTACCTTCTCTGCGATGTCGCTCTGGCCGGTGATCCGCCTCCTTTCTAAGGGGGTGGTTCGTGCGGCGTCACAGCGACGTCACATGGCAGCCATCCAATAGCAGAGGAGGGGCGGAGATGAGCAGCTGGAACATGCCGCCTACCTCCTTCCTTCCTCATTGCCGGTGAACGCAGGTAAAGAGATGTTTGTCGCTCCTGCGGTGTCACACATAGCGATGTGTGCTGTCGTAGGAACGAGGAACAACATCGTACCTGCAGCAGCAACGATATTTGGAAAATGAGCGACGCATCAACGAGCAACAATTTTTCACATTTTTGCGCTCGTTGATCGTCGCTCCTTGGTGTCACACGCTGCGATGTCGCCAACGGCGCCGGATGTGCGTCACTAACGACGTGACCGCGACGATATATCGTTAGCGATATCGCAGCGTGTAAAGCACCCTTTACTCATGGCTCTATGGTGCCTGTTGGCAGGATGGCATTGTACAAAATGTGGGAATTAGAGCATGGATTATTTTTAAGCCTATTCCGGTTTATACCCTTCCGTAAATGATAAACAAATGATTTGTTGCTGTTTGTTGTATCTGACAAAGACTGTGAGCTATTACCCAGAATTAATGTCAAGTCAAAGCCATGGAAATGATAGTGAAGATGGCAACAGAATGAATCGAGTCACTCAGCGATTATATAGTTACAGAACCTTTGTTCTCGCACTCACAAAACATTTCACCTTCCAGAATTGAGAAAATGTATTTGCCGGATGCGAGTTACAATATAGAACAATTTATCAACAAAACTGGGACATCAGATCTAATCAAGCTCCGCACAAAACAGTTCACAGCTATTGTTTTGTGTTCCATTCTCGGCAGATAGGCTGGCCCCGGAGAGATTTCACAAAGTTGATGAATCTGGCAAAGGCTCTTCTCAAACACGGTAGTCCTAATAAAACTGTTACAGTGGTCATGAGTCAGCAATGGGACAACAGAAGAGTAAAGTAAACAACCCCCCCCCCAAAAAAAAGTAATGGATAGTCCAGAAGTTACGAGATGATAAAAAAAAAGTATTCCTTGTTGCCTTTATTTTTCTGAAGAAGGGATGACTAGCTTTGAAAAAAATGGTTATTCGATACTCTACTGGGAGTTGTTTGGGTTGCATGTGTGTCACGCACGGGTTAGGAGATGTCTGTATGTACCGCATGACACATGCGTTCAGACGGGCATCTGATGCACTACAAAAACTCAACAAACAAGGGGGACACTGGGGACACCATAACAGCGGAGAGCCCTGTAACTAGTGAGAGGGGTAGGTGGGACACCTCCTATCCTCACCTGTTGCTGTCCCTAATCTCTCCTTGCCAGTGTCTATACAGTCTCCGCAACTGTCAACGAAAAGGAACCTGAGACACTGAGAAGACCCTATAGATGCCCTGGCTAGTGAAGGGCAGGTGAGGTTCACTAGACCCCACTGCTGTACTACCAAGACACAAGGTAAGGAAAGACAGACATGGGGATAGACAGAAGGATACAAGACACAAGCTAAGGTAAGACACACAGAGTGATGAACAGACGGATACAAGACACAAGGTAAGATAAGACAGACGGGGGGATAAACATAAGGATACAAAAACCAAACTTCACGGCAGCAGACAGACTACAAAGTAGAAGATGGATGGGCACAGGAAAATTCCCCAGAAGCTCCTTCCACCAGGGTGGCCAGAGTAGAATGAATTGTAACAACAGCAAGGACTACTGGGAAAACCCTACTATTTAAACCTAAATGGGCTACAACTGACCTGCACTGCTAAGAGCTCCTGGCAACAAAAACTGAAATTAACTCATGAGACGCCAAAGGAAAGGAAACTTTGTTTAAATCAGGAGTCTAGATGGAGATGAGAGGCTCCAGTCCTACGGCTGTCACTAGTCTCAAAACAGCAGGGAGACGACCGTGACAGAGTGTCTATATTGGGGCAACCCAAAGGTTGGGATGTGAATTGTAGCCCGATGATCCTTTTGCTAGAATGTCGCGATTATATTCTGGATTTGTATCTTTAGGAATTTTAATTCTTAACCAAAATTATGGAACGTTAAGGGTAGAGAAATATGTGGCATATTTTCTATTCCAGGGGCTTCAAAGTGAGTTCAGGATAATATATTGGCAATCATTTTGATTATGGGGTACTTTGCACGCTGCGGCATCGCTAGCCGATGATAGCGATGCCGAGCGCGATAGTCCCCGCCCCCGTCGCACATGCGATATCTTGTGATAGCTGCCGTAGCGAACATTATCGATACGGCAGCTTCACATGCACTTACCTACCCTGCGACGTCACTCTGGCCGGCGACTCGCCTCCTTCCTAAGGGGGCGGGCCGTGCGGTGTCACAGCAACGTCACACGGCAGGCAGCCAATAGAAGCGGAGGGGCGGAGATGAGCGGGACGTAAACATCCCGCCCACCTCCTTCCTTCCGCATAGCCGTTGGAGGCAGGTAAGAAGATGTTCCTCGCTCCTGTGGCTTCACACACAGCGATGTGTGCTGCTGCAGGAACAAGGAGCTGTAGCTGCAGCGATAATATGGAAATGACCGACACTACACAGATCACCGATTTTCGACGCTTTTGCGATCGTTTATCAGTGCTTCTAGGCTTTACACATTGCGACGATGTTACCGGCGCCGGATGTGCGTCACTTTCAATTTGACCCCGGCGATAACGCAGTAGCGATGTCGCAACGTGCAAAGTACCCCTATCTCTCAATGTTACATAGATGTTTTTAACAAATTAAGAAATTTGATGATCCCTATTGGTTTTTATTCCAACATGTAGTCTACAACAATCCATATGTAATGACTAAACTAACAATAGACCATATGGTTTAAAATTTTGCATTGCCTCTGTCGCTTACCCTGACCCTGAGGACCCATTATAATATACATAGAACCTATCTTGAAAATGCCAAGACATGCAAAACCTATCCTTATTGCAATTTCCAAAAAGCCTAGCCTGACTTAAAGGGATTGCCAACAAAGATGACCTATGTACAAACTCCCTATTATTCTACGTGGATATCATGAGTAGTCATCTGCTCAGAACCACAATTGATGTTGCTTTTCATGTAATAGTCTTTAAATTTCCTCCATGTAATATTTCATTCCCTGATATTAGTACAATCAATCCCAGTTTAAGGGGGTGCAAATTAATAATTTTCCAGAATTCATTATTTTTTAGGGGAACCTCCAAGGACAAGACTCTGAGCAGCAATACGATAGCAGAACACAATACAAGTCCATTCTCATTCCAGTTTTTCATTAGTCCGGCAGAGTCCTCATATACGCTGTCGATACATAGAAAAGTGTGGGCGTCAAATAACAAGACAGGCACACTTTTTCAGTTTTACCTGTCCAATTTTTTGTTTATCCAAAGATAAGTGATATTAGATGCATTTACAGCCCCTATACACATTAAACGAACATTGACCAAACGCAAAGATATTGCCAATATCAGTTGACAGAGATGAGCGTACCGTTGGGAGTTCAGGTTTGCCGGGCTCAGCCGGACTTGAGAAAAAGTTCAGTTTGGGACCCGGACTTGACCTGAACCAAGTTGGAAATCACTGATTGGGCATTTGAAGAAGAAAAATTATTCCTGTATTGCACGATTTTTCTTCTTCAAATGTCATAATTTTTCCTGGGCACGTCACACTATATTATATAGTGATGGCAAGTACAAGAATAATTATTATTAACACTGATTGGGCAGTCAGCCATAAAGAGACCATTTCTAGGGGAGCGAGGGTGGAGTTTTTCACTTTTTTTTTTAACAAATTGTCTCTTTAGTGAGGAAGGAGACGAACTCTAGTGCCAAGTTTTAGAATTAGCAATCCTAAAAGTCAAAAGTGAACCTTTAATGAGCTTGTCATATGCTACTTCCAATAGGTGGCACTAGAGTTTGTCTCCTTCCTCCCTGAAGAGGCTATTTGCATATTTCCTTGAGGAGCATTAGAGTTATAAGTTTCCTTACTGCTATCAGGCTTCCACTAGGAGCACAGGGACTCAGAGAAGATTGAAATCCAAAGTGCAGTAATACAAAAGCCCACCAGAGGTCGCTAGCACAAGAGTAATGCGGGCGTCACACGGTACGATCTATCATGCAATCGCACGAGCGATTGTACCCGCCCTCGTCGTTTGTGCGTCACGGGCTATTAGTTGCCCGTGGCGCACAAAGTCGTTAAACCCCCATCACACGCATTTACCTGGTGAGTGACCTCGCTGTGGGCGGCAAACATCCACTTCCTGAAGGCGGAGGGACGTTCGGCGTCACAGCGACATCACACAGCGGCCGGGCAATAGAAGCGGAGGGCTGGAGATAAGCGGGACATAAACATCCCGCCCACCTCTTTCCTTTAGCATTGCCGGCGGGAGCCGCGGGACGCAGGTAAGCTGTGTTCATCATTCCCGGGGTGTCACACGGAGCGATGTGTGCTACCCCGGGTACAATGAACAACCGGCGCAAAGAAAAATAAACGATTTTTTAAAAATGAGCGACGTGTCAAAGATAAACGATTTGCACACGATTTGCAAGCATTTTGCGTCACTCGTAGGTGTCACACGGGACGACGTCGCAAATGATGCCAGATGTGCATCACATAAAAACCGTGACCCTGACGATGCATTGTTCGATAGATCGTCTCGTGTGACGACCGCATAAGAGTAGTCAGGCAAGCCAAAGTCAAATCGGGATGTCACGTCAATACAGGGGAGTAAGCAAGCCAAAGTCAAATGGAAGCAAGGGGCTCAGACGCTGATAAGTCACGTAAGGAGCCGAAAAGGAGCAGAGCTGTAGTCAGAGGAGGTTACCGAGGTCAGAGGCCTGGAGAGCATGTAAGTATAAAGGTGGGGGTGGAGCCAGAGACACGGGATGGTACCAGGGTCAGGTAGACAGGGCAGAAAGATAGTATGTGGGCAACTGAGGTCATGGAAAGGTGAACTGGGCAGCGGAACAGATCAGAGTAAACTCACAGGAACCAGTGCGTTCGCTGTAGAGGAGAACTATTACTGGCAGCATCCCAGAGGACTACACACCAAAATAAAGCAGAGAGAGTCCCGGAAAGAGGCACAACCAAACAGTCCCCTCCCACCTGACTTTACCCCATCAGAGCCAAGCAATAGTCATGACAACTGGCATGCAAGGTTGGTGTGCCAGTCTCCGCAAGGTGAAAAGTTTTCCCCTTAGACCTGACTTTTTTGTATACACTACATCCGCTAATTATGCTGCTACCCCCAGTGAGAGCCATTCAGAAACTGCAAGCGGCTCCCTCTGGGCTGACCACCGAGGATACCCGAGCCCATCGATATTTGATAAAGTGCATCCGAACAGCACCCAAACTTGTAGACTAATTTGTTTGTAAAGTCTGTGCTCGGTATGAACACCAAACTTTACTGTTCGGCTTCACTCATCTCTACCAGTTGACTGTCTGATATCGAACAGCCAATTGTTTTTTTTTCGCAAGCAGATTAGCCGCCAATAAGAGTGGTGGAGTTAGGTAGCGGCTCTCTCAAAGAGAGCACATGAGCGCCAAGCGAGTGTATTGGGGGGAGATAGCTGTCATTCAAATCATTGCCTGGACAATTTTTTGGGAGTAAAAAATTTGAATTTTCAACATATAACCCCAAAACATCCGTCAGGAAAGAACATTGATGGAAAGAAACATTTACTGAATGCTGGACTATTGTTATTATGCCTGGCAGCCAATCATGTTCATACTATAAAATGATTGGTTGTTATTGTTACCTGTAGCCGCCCATGAAGAGCTTTCTTTATATCTGTTTTTTTTTAACATATTTATTTATCTTCTTTTTGTCACTTAGATTTACCGGCGATTGCATAACCCGTTAGTAGTTGATTTGTGACTTTATCCAAATAATCAAACTTCTAATCTTAAACCACAAATTATCCAAACTCATCCGCGTCCTGCATTATTTAAACTCTTATATTAAAATCAGCAGTAAACATCTTGCAGGCTAGGTGGGATAAATAATGTATCAGTGCGCTGCATAAAATCATATATTATGACATATTTTAGATGAAAAATAGATTGCTTGTATGTAATTTCCTTCCTGTCTCTAACGCTTACACTAGATGTGATTGATGATTCATTAGCAAAAACAGATCTTAAAATGAGGATATTTGCGAGATAGCCAAACTATGAACCGGCTTTTACGTGCTTTAAGTTTTGGAAATAATTGCAGAAAAAAAAAAATAAAATAAATAATAAATACATGAAAAATATATTAATATTAGTAAAATGTAACAAGAAGATCTATCAACACCTGAGGCATCACATTTTATGGCCATGCCTTTTTCACTGCTCATCAGTTGCTATTCTTAGCATATCACACTCCGTATACATGTCAAGCTTCACACCTAGATTCTCGAAGGTTTGTAATCGGGCAACAAAGCTTTACCTAAATAAGAAAAAAGCATGAAAACGCAAGTAAAAACAACTCTGTATCCAGACTGTGAAAAATGTAGCTCTCTCTCCTCTACCCCAGCAGTATGTCTCAGTAACATATAAAGTTCTAGGAAGGAGTTATAGGCTATGTGCGTACAGTGCATTTTTTGCCGCATTTTTGCGCATTTTTTTGGTGCGTTTTTGTTCTAAAAACTGCATGAATCTTCTTCCCCAGCAAAGTGTATGAGACTTCATTTTTGCAGGTTTTTTTAGCTGCGTTTTTGGGGTGACCACAAAGATGCTGCATGTCAATTACTTTTGCGTTTTGTCCCTGTGTTTTCGGAGGGCTGGTATTTGGCAAGATCTTGCTCCCCATATAAAGTCTATGGTGACCAGAATCGGGCGCAAAGGGGTAGGAGCAAGCGCTTCATACTCATCGATCACCGGTGTGGCTGTCACACTGCTGCCGTGGCAGCTCTTTCATCCTCCAGAGCCGGACACTCATTAGTCTGGCTGTGATTGGTTGCAGGCAGACCCGCCTCCACACTGAGTGACTAGCTGTCTGACTACAGCCAATCACAGATGCCGGTCAGCAGGTCTATATCGTACAGTAAATTAAAAAAATAATTAAAAAAAAAAACGGTTGGTGGTCCCCCCGATTTTGATAACCAGCCAAGACAAAGTCTCACAGCTGGGGGCTGGTATTCTCAGGCTGGGGAGACCCATGTTATTGGGAGCCTCCCAAGCCTAAAAATATCAGCCAGCAGCCACCCAGAATTGCCACATCTATTAGATGCGACAGTCCCGGGACTTTTCCCGACTCATCCCGATTGCCCTGATGTGGTGGCAATCGGGGTAATAAGGCGTTAATGGCAGCAGCCCATAGCTGCCACTAAGCCCTAGCTTATTTATATCAGGCATCTCTGAGACACCTCCCCATCACTAAGCTGTAAGTGAAAGTAAATAAACACAATCACCCAAAAAAAAACTAAAACACCCCTCCAGGTCCGACGTAATCCACACGAGGTCCAATGACGCATCCAGCTCTGCTACATCTGACAATCACAGCGAGTGGCCATAGAACATGACCGCTCTCTGTGAGGGTCAGGCCGCAAGTGAATTGAGCCGTGCAGGAGCAGTGGTGACTTCAGCTGTCACTGCACATCACTTGACTGACGTTACCACGGAAACTTCAGTCGCGGACGAATTTGCGGCAACAAGTGGAGGACTACAGGTATCACCGCACATCATCTGACTGGAGTCCTACACCTGTTATCGCAAATCAGGCCGCAGCTAAAGTGAGCTGCGCAAGATCAGCGGTGACTTCAGTCAGGTGATGTGAGGTGACAGCTGGAGTCCTCCACCTGTCAGGCCGCGGCTGAAGTGAGCTGCGCATGATCAGCTGTGACTTCAGTCAGGTGATGTGAGGTGACAGCTGGAGTCCTCCACTTGTGACCGCATATCAGGCCGCGGCTGAAGTGAGCTGCAAGATCAGTGGTGACTTCAGTCAGGTGATGTGCGGTGACAGCTGGAGTCCTCCACCTGTCAGGCCGCAGCTGAAGTGAGCCGCGAGATCAGCGGTGACATTGGAAGGAGCCTGCTCTGAAAAAAGTTTGTCATGTTGTGTGTAGCTGTGATGTTGCTGCATTGAAGCTGTTTGGAGTGTTTTTCCTTTTCATGTCTATTTCCCTTGTCTGATTTCCCTCCCTTGTTTTTCTGTATTGTAGATTAGAGACTAGTGCTCTCGTCAGCCTGCTCACTAGCCAGGGGGAGTTTAGGGGAAGCAAGGGCTTAGGAACAAGGTCGGCAACAGGGTGAAAGAACTTGTATAGGGATGTCAAGGAGCGCAGAGTACAGCTGCAGGTGAGTGCAGGTGGTGGCCCCACTCTTCTCCGTTATATTGTGGCCCCTGTGTAGTCTTGTGGCACCTGCTGGGGGGTTTTCCTGCGTACTAGTTAGAAGATACTTGAAGAAAAAGACCGGAACTCTTGTATTCTTTGCTGTGTGAATTTAATCCACTTTATCTATTGATTTTTCCGTGTGAAAAAAACCAAAATGACGCATTTCAGCTAAACTGCCTGTCTCAAACACATCAGTGCATATACAGAACCCGATTTAGATAGCTGAACATTACCTCCCCAATTAAGTTACCTAATTACATAGTAACGAAAAACCGCCAACACCTGTACACTTCCCTCCAATAGTTTGTGAAAAAAGAAAAGAAAATGAAATGGTCCAGGTCATTGCAAGCAAACACATAACCCAAAATAATTTATATTTAAATCCATTTAAATCATCTTAAAGGGACTGTATCGTCAGGAAAAAAAAAAATTAAATACCTGAAAAAATGTAAAGTAATATTATTTTAATGTTTTGTTTAAATATTATTTTCTTTTTTTAATTGAGCAAAATGTAAAAAAAAAATTAAAAAGTTTAATATTTTCCACTGTTTCCACTGTTAAACACTAGGGGGAGCAGCTTCTGAAATCCTACAGAAATCCCACTGTAGGAAAAAGCTCACGTTACAGCTTGCAGTAAAGTGGGCGGAGTCTGCTCTCCTGTGTGTGGTGGCACGCCTCCACCTCCCAATCTGAGTGTTTACAAAGGATAACAGAGAATGACATGTAGGGACACAATGCACAGCCATTTTGTTGGTGACCACAAATGTCTAAAGTGTCACCAAGGACAGCAGGAGTATCACACAGGATAGGATTAGATACACGGCTCAGCAAAAATAATAAAATAAAAAAATATTTTTTTAATAATTTTTTTTTTTAATCAAAATTCTACCAAAAAATTCTAATTAAAAAATATTTTATTTTTGTAAATCTTTCTAATTTAAATTTACATAAATATTGACATTGTGTCATTTATATTCATATAAATCACGTCAAGATATAAAATATAAAAAAAAAAATAGTAAAAAAAAAAGTATTTTTTTAATCAAAATTCTCCCAAAAAATTCTAATAAAAAATATTTTATTTTTTTAAATCTTTCTTATTTAAATTTACATAAATATTGAAATTGTGTCATTTATATTCATATAAATCATCTCAAGATATAAAATAAAAAAAAATATTTTTTAATAAAAAAATGTAGTTTTTTTTTTAAATCAAAATTCTTTCAAAAAATTCTAATAAAAATATTTTATTTTTTTAAATCTTTCTTATTTAAATTTATATAAATATTGACATTGTGTTTGTTATTTTTTTTAGCTATAGCGGTGTGAAGGCTGCTTTTTTTGAGGGAGGAGTTGTACTTTTGAATGACATCATCCATTTTGTCATTATAATTTTTTTATCAAAAATTCCAAGTCTGGCAAAATAGCAAAAAAAAGTGAAACTCTGCATTTTTTTTTAATACAGTGTAGTTTGTGTCTTACTCCATGTTGCATCAGCATAACGTCTTTTATGTGTTTATCATCCAATTTTGGACAGAATATCGTCCTAATTGGAGGATAACGGTTTACTTTGACCTTCTTAGAGATAAGGCCATCACTCTTAGAGGAGACTCCACCAGGGAACAACCCCAATAAATTATATCCTCCAGCATCAAGCAGTGACCAGGTGAACTCTTACTTAATGGATACATTTCTTTATAGGAAATCAATGCATTTATACACTGGGATTATAGTAAAAAAAATCTAATGTGTCAAAGTCAATTGTGAAAAATTAGATCATGCCGTTGCCCTTAGATGCCCTTGTGGGAACCTCTACACATATAGTAAACTGTATAACATGAGAACTAAGAAGTGAATGAAGAAAGGAAATTACTTAGACAGGAGGGTCCATAGGCTTAAAGACGACTTATATGAGAAAACCACAATTTTAGACTACAAAATATTGATTTCGATCAATGCAAGAAATATACTTAAAGAAGCCTTAGCATAAATGTCCCTTGGAGTAACCCTCGACTCTGCTCTATCCTTCAAGCCGCACATACAAGCCCTCTTCACCTCATGCAGACTACAACTCAAAAATATCTCCCGCATCCGTGCTTTCCTTAACCAAGAATCAGCAAAAACATTAGTGCATGCCCTTATCATCTCCCGCCTCGACTACTGCAACCTCCTGCTCTCTGGCCTCCCTTCCAACACTCTTGCACCCCTCCAATCTATCCAAAACTCTGCAGCCTGCTTAATCCAACTCTCCCCTCGCTATTCCCCAGCCTCGCCACTCTGCCAATCCCTTCAATGGCTTCCCATCACCCAACGACTCCAGTTCAAAACATTAACCATGACATACAAAGCCATCCACAACCTGTCTCCTCCCTACATCTGTGACCTAGTCTCCCGGTACTTACCTGCATGCAACCTCAAATCCTCACAAGATCTCCTTCTCTACTCCTCTCTTATCTCCTATTCCCACAATCGCGTACAAGATTTCTCCCGTGCCTCTCCCATACTCTGGAACACTCTACCTCAGCACATCAGACTCTCCCCTACCGTGGAAAGCTTCAAGACGAACCTCAAGACCCATCTCTTCCAACAAGCCTATAACCTACAATAACCCTCAGTCCAGTACACCACTGCGCAACCAGCTCTGTCCTCACCTATTGTACCATCACCCATTCCCTGTAGACTGTGAGCCCTCGTGGGCAGGGTCCTCTCTCCTCCTGTAGACTGTGAGCCCTCGCGGGCAGGGTCCTCTCTCCTCCTGTAGACTGTGAGCCCTCGCGGGCAGGGTCCTCTCTCCTCCTGTAGACTGTGAGCCCTCGCGGGCAGGGTCCTCTCTCCTCCTGTAGACTGTGAGCCCTCGCGGGCAGGGTCCTCTCTCCTCCTGTAGACTGTGAGCCCTCGTGGGCAGGGTCCTCTCTCCTCCTGTACCAGTCTGTTTTGTACTGTTAATGACTGTTGTACGTATACCCTCTTTCACTTGTAAAGCGCCATGGAATAAATGGCGCTATAATAATAAATAATAATAATAATATCTGTGCCTTGTATTGTTTATGAATATTGTACCTGTCTCTATTTTGTATACCCCTTTCACATGTAAAGCACCATGGAATACCGTAAATGGCGCTATAATAATTAATAATAATAATAAAGTTTATTATTCATTCATTTTTGTAAATGTTCATGTATTGGGGTGTGAATGTCTTAATATTTTCATCTACCTACACTTTCTCCGGGATCTTGCACCATTCTGCTCCTCTTCTCAGTGATGTCATTGCACTTCCGGCTATCTGGCTCACTCTATGTTCTATGTGGGAGCAGGAAGGCTCTTTTCCAATGTAGGTCTATGGAGCCTCGTTTTGACACTGTATAGACTTGCATTGTAAAAGCCACTTCTGGGTCACGCTGAGCGCAGTGTGAAATGTTGAGTCTGCAGAGTGGTGTCGTCAATAAAAAAAAAGGAGCAGAACAGAGCTGGATCCTGGAGAAGGTGGCAGTATATGAGTATATTAAAGAGGTTGTCCACTACTTTTACATTGTTGGCCTATCCTTAGGACAGGTCATAAATATCTGATTGGTCAGGGTCCAACACCCTGCACCATCAGCTGTTCTCGCAGATGGCAGCAGCGGCAGGCAGCTGGAATTGCTCAGTTCCGGAGCTGCCCCGTCGTCTGATAGTCGCCGCAACCAGGTACTGCACATCCACCTCCCTTTAATTTGAATGAGCTCAGATGACCCAAATTCCCTAATGTGTGGGCTTAGTGACCCATCGCAGAACTTCCAATCTCTATTACTAGAGCAAAGATATCTTCCCTCAATGACTTTCAATGTCACTGTCTCACCACATAAACAACACAACAGACTTCTTTTTTTTTTTAACTTATTTGAGAACTCTCATGGAATAATTTTGAGGCTTCTTGAATGGATCATCTCGTAGAATCCTGGAAGAGTCATCAAATCTCCAGGACCAGGAGAAAGCGGCCTAAAACTGTGAGGTTTCTTCATTCATGGGGTCAGGGAATTGGAGAAACTGTAGTCAGGAAATGAGTATGAGGGCATGGCTTGGTAAAGCAGCATGACCTCTGGCCAACTTTTTCAGGTAAATGCTGAATGCTGCAGATTTCTTGAAGTCAAAAGTTGGCCAACATGTTTTGTGCTCATGATTGACTCAAATGCACTAACTCCATAGAAAATATGGATAGTGTTAGAATTTATGGGACCCTCCCGGAAAGTCAGCCCCTAGTCTGCATTACCACAGGACAACATCTGCAAGGAATTGGTATGTTCCTCCTATCAGAGATCTCGGTCTCAGAGGTTGTCAGTTTATGGTGAATAACAGCTGCTTTTCTGCATGGTCTGAATGTTCCCCTGTTATGAGTTTATTTCCTACCCTTTTCTTTATTCCCCGGTACACATATTGTCCATCCTTTGTGTTTGAGTGCAGTGTGTACGAGGTTTTGTTCCCCTTGTCCGCTTCTTTTCTGTGGGGTTTTGTTTCTGGGTTTCTGGCCAGCTCTAAGGGAGGGGGGGAGTAAGATCAGGGCTTGGGCAGGAGATAGTGTCACGCTGGTGGCTTGGACCTGGCTACCATCAAGCCTACCTCTGAAATAAGGGACAACGCAGGGTTTGGAGTCTGAGGGCCAGTTTAGGAACCCCTGGTCCGTCTGTACACTCCCTGTGAAACTTACATGGTATTTCAGAGTTCTGCTCAGAGTATAGGTTGATGACCCAACGGTCAAACTTTCAACAATGATCAAATTATCGCATAACCATGAAATGTAAAAAATAAACATCTGTAGGTAACCAAAAAAGTAAGAATCCTTGGAAATCAGCCTCGTAGAGCTTCTTCACCTTCGTCAAGCTTGGAAACAGTAAGACGAAGGTGACAATAATATCCAATTTCCAATTCAGTCCGCTCCTATATCTGGATATTTAGTCAGGTTGGGTATATTTCAATCAGAACTTCCATTACTCTGGAAAAAAATGTTGAATTGTAAAGTAGAGGCCAAAAGGAAATGCAGATGTCTCTTTAGAGCTGTCATCAAGAATGGCTTCTGGAAATAGCTTCATAGAGCTACACTATAAAGGATCCTATTTTACTTTTATTTTATTCCTGAAATAGAGCTTTTCATTAATGCATTTAATATTGGACACGTCCGTGTAGAGCGGCACATGTGAAATGATGATCCTGGGAAACATAATATATGTCTGTGCTGATGGCAAAAGCCATTACAGAATTCTTCATATGGGCAGCAGCGTCCTTAGGTGCATGAAGCTACATCCCCCCAGGTCTACAAACGTAAAGGGTATATTTAAGTACTTTACTAGCTCTATTAAGACCTTTAACCCCTTCCTACTACAGCTATTTTTGCTTTTGCGCTTTTTTTTGCTATTTTATTTTTTTTTTCAATGGCCAAAACTCTTTTATTTCTCTATCTCCATAGATGTTTGAGAGCTTGACTTTTGTAAGACAAGTTGTAGTTTTGAACGGATCCATTCATTTTACCATATAACTTACTGAAAAATGGTTAAAAAAAAAACCTTACAATATTTTTTGGTATTATTATAATGTCATTTTTCTCCTTTTTTATTTTTTATTTATTTATTTAATTAATTTATTATTATATTTGGAAAAGAGAACTTTTATACTTTTTCTTAACAATTTTTTTTTAATATTATTGTAAACCTCTTGTATTAACTTTCATTTATTTCTTTACTAGACTTGACCAGTGATTATTTGCATGCTTGTAATATTTACTACAATATTGCAGTATAGAGCAAGCATGTCGATCTTCTATGAAGCCAAGTCATGGGCTGGACTTCATTGGAATAAAAAGATTCTTTGGTTCCATAGCCCCATTCTTTGGCTTGCATAGCTCCATTCTTGGGGTTCTACAGCCCCATTCTTGGGGTTCCATAGCTCCATACTTGAGTTTCTACATCCCCATTCTTGGGGTTCCATAGCTCCATTCTTGAGTTTCTACATTCCCATTCTTGGGGTTCCATAGCCACATTCTTTCGCTTGTATAGCTCCATTCTTGGGGTTCTACAGCCCCATTCTTGGGGTTCCATAGCCCCATTCTTGGGGTGCTACAGCCCCATTCTTGTGGTTCCATAGCTCCACTCTTGGATTTCTACATCCCCATTCTTGGGGTTCCATAGCTCCATTCTTTGGCTTGCATAGCTCCATTCTTAGGGTTCTACAGCCCCATTTTTTGGGTTCCATAGCTCCATTATTTGGCTGCTACAGTCTCATTTTGGGGTTCCCTAACTCCATTCTTGGGGTTCTACATCCCCATTCTTGTGTTTCCACAGCTCCATTCTTGTGTTTCCACAGCTCCATTCTTTGGGTTCCATAGCTCCATTCTACAGCATCATTCTTAGGGTTCTACAGTCCCATTTTTGGGATTCTGCAGCCCCATTCTTAGGGTTCCATAGCCCCATTCTTGGGGATCTACAGCCCCATTCTTGGGGTTCCACAGCCCCATTCTAGGGGTTCTACACTACCATTCTTGTGATTCCACAGCCCCATTCCTGAGGTTCCACAGCCCCATTCTTGGGGTTATGCATCCCAATTCTGGGGATTCTTCAGCCCCATTCTTTTGGTTTCATAGCCCCATTTTTGGGGCTCCAAAGCCCCATCCTTGGGGTTCTGCATCTGCATTCTTGGTGGTCCCATAGGTAACCAAGTTATCATTGCATAGACAATAACATTATTTTTGGGGAATACTTCTTTAGCTTCTTTAGTTATAAGTCATCCTATACGTTTTAGTATATACATTGACTAAACAATCCTTCTATATTCCCCCTATTTGCCAAATAAGGAGAACAGATTTGGCTCATGCTCGGAGGGAAGAAACTCTGTCTGCAGCCTAAAGAGACAGTGCAGGATTCCTGCTGCTAATAATGAAACCTGTGCTGGGGAAAGAACCAATCTGTATAATACTTGCCCATTTCCTACAAAAATAGACTTTCCCCCTATCATTAGTCTTTTCTTAGTAACTTTCACAAGTTGGAAATAAAGTTAAAAGGATGGAATTGCCATCAGTTGCCATGACATTGTGCTACATATTCCCATTAACTGTACAGTCTATATTGGGAAATGTGTGAAATAAACACTAATGCACCACGGAGATGAAAATAGTGTTACACAATCGCGTTTACATTCTTGCTATATGTTGTCCTATAGAAAAAGTTATACAAGACTTCTGATATTAATACATTTGATTAAAGTAGACTTCCCCTCTAAAATGTGTATTTGATGGCCCTTTATGATGATAATGTTCTTAATACTGTATAATATCTGTTTTTGTAAAATTTTAAAGTCAAAACTTTAATTTAAGATTGTCACCCCTAGGGGGAGCTCACTGCATACGGTCATATCTATTGCTAAGATTATGCAGTTATCTCCCTCTAGTGGTGACTATAAGTAGCTACAAGTAACAATTTAAGTCATCTATCCACAGAATGATTATCATCAGGAGGCTAGCTGCTGAGACCACCACTGATCCAGAGAATGGGGGTCCCAAATTCACCGGCTTGAATGTATTGGTAGTGCATATGTGTGACTGTCACTACTGTATATAGCAAATGGAGCAGGGGCCAAAAGTAAACTTTGGGCCCCTATGTTACCCAGTTTAGTGGGGGTCCGAATGGACTTAAAGGGGTTGTCCACCTCAGGAAACAATACTTTTTTTTTTAATTAAATGCCTATATATGAGGTTAAAAATTATTTTCAAAATTGGGCTACAATAAAATATTGCACCATTTTGCTTTTACAGGCTTTGTTAACTTTGATGTTGATTGTGGTCATATATCAGCTGAAAAGAGCTCAGAAAAAGACAGGCAAAAAAGTTATAAACTCCCCATCAGACCGTATTATTGAGCTCACTCATAAATCCTCTGTTAACTCATTCTGCAGTCAGTACTATACTGTACAACAAAGAGGCTATTGGAGAAAACCAGTGCAAAATGATTAATGAAACCAGATGCAAAAATTATTGCTAGCTCCAAAACTCCAATAAGTAAGAAATCAATTCCCCAAAGGTAGACAATCCCTTTAAGTCTTAGGCGGGCTTTGCAAGTTGCGACATCGCAAGCCGATGCTGCGATGTCGCACGCGATAGTCCCCGCCCCCGTCGCAGGTGCGATATCGTGTGATAGCTGGCGTAGCGAAAATTATCGCTACGCCAGCTTCACATGCACTCACACGCCCTGCGACCGTCGCTCTGGTCGGCGACCCGCCTCCTTCCTGAGGGGGCGGGTCATGCGGTGTCATAGCGACGTCACATGGCAGGCGGCCAATAGCGGTGGAGGGGCGGAGATGAGCAGGATGTAAACATTCCACCCACCTCCTTTCTTCCGCATATCCTACGGAAGCCGCAGTGACGCCGGTAGGAGATGTTCCTCGCTCCTGCGGCTTCACACACAGCGATGTATGCTGCCGCAGGAACGAGGAACCACATCGGACCGTCGTGCCAGCGTAATTATGGATTACGCCGGCGCTGCACCGATGATACGATTACGACGATTTTGCGCTCGTTAATCGTATCATCTAGGCTTTACACAGTACGATATCGCATGCGATGCCGGATGTGCGTCACTTTCAATTTGACCCCACCGACATCGCACCTGTGATGTCGTAGTGTGCAAAGCCCGCCTTAAACTGAGGACTTAAATGTGCCAAATGTATACTTCACATAAGTGGTATCAATTGAGTAGTAATTTCCCCTTATGTCAAATGCTTGCTATAGCACCCCCTGCTGTTCTTTTGATTTTCTCTTAGAATGTCCCCCTGGTGTGTCCAGTGCTGGGAAAAGAGGTCACTTCTAGTGAAGAGAAGCTTTTTAGCGCCTCAACAGAATACCAGAAATGACTTTACTGCTTGTGTACAGCACACGGGTATCCATGTGATGGGATTAAATAACTAAACGTGTGAATATGGAGGTCAAGTTGATCCGTGGGCTCTCTGAATTGCACCTCCTAATCATTTTTGTGCATTTTCTATGTTTTTTGAATACCAGAATATAAAATCCACCATCGCAGTTTCCTTTTACTAAGCCTCATCTTTTTTTAAGAAAAGTGACAAAAAGAGTTACAGAATTTTTGAACAAACATCACTTGCAACAAAATGTGCAACTTTTGAGGAACTTTTGAGAAAACCAATATAAGACCAATATAAAACCAATATAAGATGACCCATTGGAAAAAAAAATATTTTGTTATGTTCTTTTGGGAGCTGATAAAAGGGATGGTCCAAAAGACCTCCTTTGGCTATTTCACACATCCGGCTTTTCGCCGGTTTGCCGGATTCGGCAGACTCCAGTACAGTGTGATACAGTACAATGGCAGCGCGGCAACTTCCGGGTCACATGCTCATCCACATCACAGCATGTACTGTATACACTGTACTGGAGGGCGCCGAATCCGGCAAGCCGGAGAAAATCCGGATGTGAGAAACTAGCCTTAAGGCCACTTTACACACACTAGCGATGTCACTGTTGAAAGCACCCACCCCCGTCAGTTGTGCGTCACGGGCAAATCGCTGCCCATGGCGCACAACATCGCCAACACCCATCACACATACTTACCTGCCTAGCGATGTCGCTGTGGCCGGCGAACCGCCTCTTTTCTAAGGGGGTGGTTTGTGTGGCGTTACAGCGGCGTCACTAAGTGGCCGCCCAATAAAAGCGGAGGGGCGGAGATGAGCGGCCGTAACATCCCGCCCACCTCCTTCCTTCCTCATTGCGGGCGGCTGCAGGTAAGGTGTTGTTGCTTGTTCCTGTGGTGTCACACGTAGCGATGTGTGCTGACGCAGGAACGACGAACAACCTGCATCCTGCAACAGCAACGATATTGACAAAGGCTACACTCCAGTAGCCGAAATGCGTCGCTGTATGTCATTTTTCCACTGGGGGCTATGACTTGATATGCTCATATGTCTTATGACCATTTTTAACTGGAACCCAGAGAAAAAAAATTACCTGGAAATTTACTGACGGTGTATCTCTCCTCCTTGCGCTGGGCAGAACCTTTTTCAATTCGTAAACTACAGGCAGCTGCACCTGCAGCCCGAGCGGCAGAGGAGAGCATGAACACACTTGTAAGGGTGAGCTGAAGTTTCTTGTATATACAGTTAGGTCCAGAAACATTTGGACAGTGACACAAGTTTTGTTATTTTAGCTGTTTACAAAAACATGTTCAGAAATACAATTATATTTATATTATGGGCTGAAAGTGCACACTCCCAGCTGCAATATGAGAGTTTTCACATCCAAATCGGAGAAAGGGTTTAGGAATCATAGCTCTGTAATGCATAGCCTCCTCTTTTTCAAAGGACCAAAAGTAATTGGACAAGGGACTCTAAGGGCTGCAATTAACTCTGAAGGTGTCTCCCTCGTTAACCTGTAATCAATGAAGTAGTTAAAAGGTCTGGGGTTGATTACAGGTGTGTGGTTTTGCATTTGGAAGCTGTTGCTGTGACCAGACAACATTCGGTCTAAGGAACTCTCAATTGAGGTGAAGCAGAACATCCTGAGGCTGAAAAAAAGAAAAAATCCATCAGAGAGATAGCAGACATGCTTGGAGTAGCAAAATCAACAGTCGGGTACATTCTGAGAAAAAAGGAATTGACTGGTGAGCTTGGGAACTCAAAAAGGCCTGGGCGTCCACGGATGACAACAGTGGTGGATGATCGCCGCATACTTTCTTTGGTGAAGAAGAACCCGTTCACAACATCAACTGAAGTCCAGAACACTCTCAGTGAAGTAGGTGTATCTGTCTCTAAGTCAACAGTAAAGAGAAGACTCCATGAAAGTAAATACAAAGGGTTCACATCTAGATGCAAACCATTCATCAATTCCAAAAATAGACAGGCCAGAGTTAAATTTGCTGAAAAACACCTCATGAAGCCAGCTCAGTTCTGGAAAAGTATTCTATGGACAGATGAGACCAAGATCAACCTGTACCAGAATGATGGGAAGAAAAAAGTTTGGAGAAGAAAGGGAACGGCACATGATCCAAGGCACACCACATCCTCTGTAAAACATGGTGGAGGCAACGTGATGGCATGGGCATGCATGACTTTCAATGGCACTGGGTCACTTGTGTTTATTGATGACATAACAGCAGACAAGAGTAGCCGGATGAATTCTGAAGTGTACCGGGATATACTTTCAGCCCAGATTCAGCCAAATGCCGCAAAGTTGATCGGACGGCGCATCATAGTACAGATGGACAATGACCCCAAGCATACAGCCAAAGCTACCCAGGAGTTCATGAGTGCAAAAAAGTGGAACATTCTGCAATGGCCAAGTCAATCACCAGATCTTAACCCAATTGAGCATGCATTTCACTTGCTCAAATCCAGACTTAAGACGGAAAGACCCACAAACAAGCAAGACCTGAAGGCTGCGGCTGTAAAGGCCTGGCAAAGCATTAAGAAGGAGGAAACCCAGCGTTTGGTGATGTCCATGGGTTCCAGACTTAAGGCAGTGATTGCCTCCAAAGGATTCGCAACAAAATATTGAAAATAAAAATATTTTGTTTGGGTTTGGTTTATTTGTCCAATTACTTTTGACCTCCTAAAATGTGGAGTGTTTGTAAAGAAATGTGACAATTCCTACAATTTCTATCAGATATTTTTGTTCAAACCTTCAAATTAAACGTTACAATCTGCACTTGAATTCTGTTGTAGAGGTTTCATTTCAAATCCAATGTGGTGGCATGCAGAACCCAACTCACGAAAATTGTGTCACTGTCCAAACATTTCTGGACCTAACTGTATGAACACAGAACAGACAGAGTCTTTGGATTTGCTTAGTAAAAAAGCCCATACAAGCCGAAGTTTAGAAAGATATTAAATATTTTATTAAAGTGCTGTTGGGTACAAAAATACATAAATATACATATGGACCAGAGGGAACGGTGCTGAAGGGAAAAGAACCCCACGTGTCCCGGAAACTAGAATGGGAAGATTATTCCTCAACCGTGATCTTAAAATGCCATAAGCAGAGCTGCATCATAACATAAAAAGGAGGAATCCACATAGAGTGATAAAAGGCCTTCCATGCACAATATAGTAAGGGCAGCACTACTCACCTACTCAGATCACTGAAAAAAAGGGATAAACACGGGGGGAGCGGCGTCCCAACACGTGTTTCGCGTTTAGGTATGCGTCGTCGGGGGACGTCCGACGATGTCATTGTGCACTGAGAAGATTATCGCACATTGACAAAATTCTGCTGATCATATGTCCGAATTGGCAACCGACACATGCTCAGTAGATCAGTAACCTGCCCAGTGTCTAAAATAGAGGTCACTGGTGACGCTTCGTTTCATGGTGGGGGCAGAGGCTGTAACAGTAACTGTAGCCACTGCCCGCCAGATGACGGCGCATCAAGTATCCCAGCATGCACTGGGGAAGAGGGAAATAGGTGGAAAAAAAATAAAGCTGCTAGATTAAAAAGGGAATGAGATGAACATTTTAATTAGAATTTATTAGAAAAGCTGTTACATTGTTACAATAAATAGATAAACATTTAGACCTAATCATTATTATTTCCGGACCACCCCTTTAAGCTCTATGCTTCTATGTGGACACGTAAGGGTTGGGGCTTGAATTACAAACGAGAAGCAACATTGTATTGATTTGGATTGTAAGAAATCAAAATCTTTTGCTAAATTATTGGAAATGTATTGGAAATGTAAGGGTTGACACATCTGTAGGGGAATGTTTTAAAAGGGGATCAAAAAACAAAGGGGGTGCCACATGAACAGCAACGTCTAGACAGAGGGGTGATTTGGAAAAATAATTCCAATTGAATAATGTTTACATTTATTATGATCTAAAATAGAAGTGTTTCCATTCATGATAAGACAAACCCTTTTATGTAGGAATGTTCTTTTTATTTATTGTATTACTATTGTAACAATGTGAATGATTTGGAGTTCATCATCAGAATTGTCTCTTTTGGCTCGGTATCTGAATTTTTGCTCCATTATACGGACAGTGTATATCAGATGTTGCGAGTTTTCATATACCTTTAGAGGAAAGGCATGGCACATTGTTAAACGTTCGCAATGAGGGTTACAGAGCGCGGGGATCGGCGCGACTAATAACTCTCTTTTATCTGGTGCCAAATTCAAGCATTGAAGTTATGAGCGTTATTGACAATCTTTTATATCATCTGGTTACGTTTTCGAGGACAAAGAGGGATATTGGACGCACAAGGACAGCACCAGAAGAGGCACAAAAAAGTCGATGGGATTTATTTATCTATTTATTTAGTTATTATTTATAAATTTGACATTGAAAATGTTATTTGATTTTTTTTATTAATTTTATTTTTTTTTCTATTTTGTAATATCTGAATGTTATTGGCTTCTTTTTACTGTGACACTATAACGCAATTGGAGTTAAGGGGTATCCTCATCTGTAAAGGAATTGCACAAAGAGTTGCAACATACAGGATACCTCTTAGTCTTTGTGCTCACGATAAGCTTTTAGCAAGTTTTTGATGTTGCATATTTTACAGTTCCAGCAAAGTGGATGGGATTTATAAAAATCCCCTACCGACTTATTTTTTTTAGATACAAAACACATACAGCTGCACTCTAAAATGCTAAAAATGTATAAGAGAACTCTGGAATTGCATTACTGATATAGGCATATTTGAAAAACGAGATATTTAGCTTATGTATTGGCCAATGCATGTGAGCCCGATAACCAGCGGCAAGGTATATCTCTATATACTGGAAACCTAACTCAAATGCCTCTACTTGGATTAAAAACCTACACGTCTGGGCAGCTAAGATCCAGCTATAAAGGAGGATGGACACAGCCCAAATTAACCTATGGTTCATTTTTTAAATCTGCAACATGGTCATTTTTCTTGCGGGTACGCTGAGTTTTATTTGAAGATTTGTCCTATAGATTTGTACTAGATGCAAAAAAAGCAGGTAAAAACGCATGTGTTTTTAGTGAGTTTACGCTGCAAGAAAAACACATAATCCACACCGAAGTTTATCAATAATGTACCAGGAAGTATCAAAAACAAAGCAGCTCTATCAAAACATGAAACACAAACAAAAGAATACAGCAGCACTCTGTAAGCACCAGGACATATGCAAACATATGCCTTGCCGCGGTTGATGGGCATACAAGAAGTGGCCAATTTTTGCACTAAAAAACTTAATTTTTCTATGTATATTCTATATAGCATTAATGCAGTTAAAATTTAAAATATTCTATGTTTGCATATGTTACGGCACTTATAGAATGCTGCTGTATTCTTTTGTTTGTGTATTGTGTACTTATAGCCGCTGGCACCTGTTCACACTTGCTGTTTATTGGAGATGCAGTTTTTTGTTGTTTTTTTTAATCATAACATGACACACCGACATGAAACAAAAATCACAGCATCAAAAACATAACAAATGCATTAAAAATGCATAAAAAATGTAATAAAAAGGCGCAAGTAACTGAATTTACATAATAGGTGCAGAAATGGTAGTGAAATGTTGCAATATCAAAAAAACTCACTAGGGCTGTGTGCACACACTGCAGTTTTGTTGCTTCAACACCCTCTGGCAGTAAAACGCATAAAAAAAAATGTGTTTTTTGCACGTCTTTGGTGCATTTTTGCCGCGTTTTAGTGTATTTTTCCCATGCGTTTTTTCCCTATATTCAATGGAAAACCTATATTATATTTTTTCACAATATTCAATGGAAAAACTCAAGGAAAAAATGCAAAAAGATTTAACGTGCTGCTTCTTTTTTCTGCACCCAAAACTGCAGGCAAAAAGAAGCAACGTGCGCACAACCTTTCTGAATTTTCATAGACTTTGATGGGGAAGGAAATGCATGCAGATTAGGGCAACAAACTGCACCCAAAACTGCACCAAAAATGCATCAAAAACTGCACTGTGCACACAAGGCCTTAATCTTATTGTGGGAATGTAGCCTTACTTTTAAAGGGCAGAACTAGTGAAAAATGCAAGATACAAGTTATATAGTGGCCAGAATAGAATTATTCCTCATATATGTGTAGCGCCCCTAAACCCCTCAGGGCACTACTAGATACTGCATCCTGACAAAGATGCAGGGCCTACCCCCAGGGACCTGGAAGACCAGCGCCGGTACCAACAAAACACATAACATGCCCAGTTCCCACTCCCCATTAGGGATGACTGACTAGTCCGGGAACCAATGTATGGCCACTCAGAGGAGGAGCCAGTCCAGTCCACTAGAAGGCAGCCCAGTGGGAGGGGACAAACAGACAGACACAGACAGACACTCAGGGAGTCCGGTAGTAACAGTTGAAGGGTACGGACGTGTCTCCAGATGGAGTCGTGTAACAGTGACCTAGGTGGAAAAGGAGAGTGGTTACCAGGAAGGGTACAGCCAGGTACCTCTGGAAACAGAGCACCGATGGGGCACAGGGCCCTAAATCAGGCGACAGCTTCAGGCAACTTGACAAACACCTGCACAGTGAGGGGAGCTTCACGGACCTCCGTGACCCAAGAATTCGAGGGCACCAGCAGTAAAGATTGAGCCAGGGACTGGAACAGAACACCGACCCTACAGGGATCACACTGCCCGCCGTACAGACTAGAGACTGCCGACAGACAGTAAGGGTCCCACAAACGCTGCAGGCTATGGGGTCCCACTACCAGGTCACCACACCGGCACTGGGACAAAAGGGACCAGGGGTCTAAACCAGCCGTCCTCAGTGCCACAGCTCAACAACACCGTGAGTAAAACAGAAGTTGCACTGCATCCCCAACATGTGGTCTCCCTTCTTTCTGCGCCGGATCCCACCATCCACTCCCTGGGGCCCAGCCCTACTTGCGGAGGGCCTACCATGCAGGCTGCCATCACCATCAGCCCTAGAGGTAACAGATTGTGCAGCTGCGGTTCCATCACCATATCCGCAAACTGCAAATGGCGTCACAATGCAAACTCTTTCAATTCCCCTGTATATAATCCCTTTTAAAAAGTGACCCCCCCCAGGGTCATGGAACTGGGCTTCGGCCGTTACACAACCGTGACACAGCATCCCCGTACATATACGGAACGGTACCGAGTACTGAATAGCCCTGGGGCGACACATATGCACAAATGTCAACTTATTCTGAAAAGTGAACCATAGTGACAGCTACATTTTAAATGCAAAACTATAGTATCACATCCACTCGTTCTAATTTTACTTAATTTTAGCAACATCGCTCGTCCTACCATTTACCAAGCTCTTCACATAAACCCAAATTTAATGTCCTGCATTTAGACTGGAACATACTGTACTTCCAATTGGCCTTATGCAAATGATGTCATTTTGTCCAAATAACAATTTCTTGTAAAATAAGACATTTTGTGCTCAGTCAGCGCAATGTGTAATATAACGATCTTTACATTATTTCCTTATCTGCAAATGATCACAGTAAAACAAATGCAATTGCTTCTCCAGACGATTGGAAGACTTGTTAAATGACTAAGAATATAAATGTTCTGCTCACCAGTCACCACTTATCTCATTGTTCACGACCTCATGGGAGGGGGCTGCCTTTCGATTTCTTTAATAATATGGACAGTTAATTGTCATTTCTAATTACCATTTGTTTGTGTTCATTCATTATTAAAAAAAAAAGGAAAAAAAGAAAAAAAAAGAACGCTGACTCGGGAAAAACTCCATAAAGTTGACAATATTGGCTTGAGATTGATCTTAATGAAAATCTTCAGCTCATCAGTTTGTGCCTGTAATAGCTGCAGAGCATTATACAGCGGCTACAAAGGGTTCTATTTAGAGAAAATTTAGAGAAATGTGAAAATGTTACATTCATACATTAGCTGCTATTATACACGTATAAGTAATGTATGTACTATTCACGGCTAGCCTCTAAGGTTTCTTTCTGGAATAGTAAGTAAAGCCATATCTTCCTAACTATTGGTTTCCAACTGCCAATATATATATATATATATATATATATATATATATATATATATATATATATATATATATATATATGTGTGTGTTTGTAAGAACATAAAGTTCAGTTCTGTCGCTCTTTGTTATTTACGTGTCTCTCAGAAAATGTGCATCTCTCTGGAATAACGCATTGGATCACAGATATATATATATACAGTTAGGTCCAGAAATATTTGGACAGTGACACAAGTTTTGTTATTTTAGCTGTTAACAAAAACATGTTCAGAAATACAATTATATATATAATATGGGCTGAAAGTGCACTCTCCCAGCTGCAATATGAGAGTTTTCACATCCAAATCGGAGAAAGGGTTTAGGAATCATAGCTCTGTAATGCATAGCCTCCTCTTTTTCAAGGGACCAAAAGTAATTGGACAAGGGACTCTAAGGGCTGCAATTAACTCTGAAGGCGTCTCCCTCGTTAACCTGTAATCAATGAAGTAGTTAAAAGGTCTGGGGTTGATTACAGGTGTGTGGTTTTGCATTTGGAAGCTGTTGCTGTGACCAGACAACATGCGGTCTAAGGAACTCTCAATTGAGGTGAAGCAGAACATCCTGAGGCTGAAAAAAAAGAAAAAATCCATCAGAGAGATAGCAGACATGCTTGGAGTAGCAAAATCAACAGTTGGGTACATTCTGAGAAAAAAGGAATTGACTGGTGAGCTTGGGAACTCAAAAAGGCCTGGGCATCCACGGATGACAACAGTGGTGGATGATCGCCGCATACTTTCTTTGGTGAAGAAGAACCCGTTCACAACATCAACTGAAGTCCAGAACACTCTCAGTGAAGTAGGTGTATCTGTCTCTCAGTCAATAGTAAAGAGAAGACTCCATGAAAGTAAATACAAAGGGTTCACATCTAGATGCAAACCATTCATCAATTCCAAAAATAGACAGGCCAGAGTTAAATTTGCTGAAAAACACCTCATGAAGCCAGCTCAGTTCTGGAAAAGTATTCTATGGACAGATGAGACAAAGATCAACCTGTACCAGAATGATGGGAAGAAAAAAGTTTGGAGAAGAAAGGGAACGGCACATGATCCAAGGCACACCACATCCTCTGTAAAACATGGTGGAGGCAACGTGATGGCATGGGCATGCATGGCTTTCAATGGCACTGGGTCACTTGTGTTTATTGATGACATAACAGCAGACAAGAGTAGCCGGATGAATTCTGAAGTGTACCGGGATATACTTTCAGCCCAGATTCAGCCAAATGCCGCAAAGTTGATCGGACGGCGCTTCATAGTACAGATGGACAATGACCCCAAGCATACAACCAAAGCTACCCAGGAGTTCATCAGTGCAAAAAAGTGGAACATTCTGCAATGGCCAAGTCAATCACCAGATCTTAACCCAATTGAGCATGCATTTCACTTGCTCAAATCCAGACTTAAGACGGAAAGACCCACAAACAAGCAAGACCTGAAGGCTGCGGCTGTAAAGGCCTGGCAAAGCATTAAGAAGGAGGAAACCCAGCGTTTGGTGATGTCCATGGGTTCCAGACTTAAGGCAGTAATTGCCTCCAAAGGATTCGCAACAAAATATTGAAAATAAAAATATTTTGTTTGGGTTTGGTTTATTTGTCCAATTACTTTTGACCTCCTAAAATGTGGAGTGTTTGTAAAGAAATGTCTACAATTCCTACAATTTCTATCAGATATTTTTGTTCAAACCTTCAAATTAAACGTTACAATCTGCACTTGAATTCTGTTGTAGAGGTTTCATTTCAAATCCAATGTGGTGGAATGCAGAGCCCAACTCGCGAAAATTGTGTCACTGTCCAAATATTTCTGGACCTAACTGTATATATATATATATATATATATATATATATATATATATCTGTGATCCGATGTTTTATTCTAGGGAAATCCACATTTTCTGTGAGACACGTAAATAACAAAGAGCCGCAGAACTGAACTTTATCTTCTTACAAACACATTTGCTGCAGCTCTCACAGCTCTGCTGTATTGCAGCCCTGTCTTCCTGTGAGATGGAGGCTGAAGCTGAGAGGAATCTGCAGATGTGTCAGTTATAATCACACACAGCTCAAAGAGCAGAGAGCAAAAATCACATATCACACTGTTAACGCCTCCATCTATTTCTAATATACTCTGGAGCCAGATTCTCGGGGAGATCAGATATATATATATGCCTACAAGTAGTATTCAACCCCCTGCAGATTTAGCAGGTTTACACATTCGGAATTAACCTGGCATTGTGACATTTGGACTGTAGATCAGCCTGGAAGTGTGAAATGCACTGCAGCAAAAAAGAATGTTATTTCTTTTTTTTTTTTTTTTTTTAAATTGTGAAAAGTTGATTCAGAGGGTCATTTATTATTCAACCCTTCAAACCACAAGAATTCTGTTTGGTTCCCCTAAAGTATTAAGAAGTATTTCAGGCACAAAGAACAATGAGCTTCACATGTTTGGATTAATTATCTCTTTTTCCAGCCTTTTCTGACTAATTAAGACCCTCCCCAAACTTGTGAACAGCACTCATACTTGGTCAACATGGGAAAGACAAAGGAGCATTCCAAGGCCATCAGAGACAAGATCGTGGAGGGTCACAAGGCTGGCAAAGGGTACAAAACCCTTTCCAAGGAGTTGGGCCTACCTGTCTCCACGGTTGGGAGCATCATCCGGAAATGGAAGGCTTATGGAACTACTGTTAGCCTTTCACGGCCTGGACAGCCTTTGAAAGTTTCCTCCCGTGCCGAGGCCAGGCTTGTCCGAAGAGTCAAGGCTAACCCAAGGACAACAAGGAAGGAGCTCCGGGAAGATCTCATGGCAGTGGGGACATTGGTTTCAGTCAATACCATAAGTAACGTACTCCACCGCAATGGTCTCCGTTCCAGACGAGCCCGTAAGATACCTTTACTTTCAAAGCGTCATGTCAAGGCCCGTCTACAGTTTGCTCATGATCACTTGGAGGACTCTGAGACAGACTGGTTCAAGGTTCTCTGGTCTGATGAGACCAAGATCGAGATCTTTGGTGCCAACCACACACGTGACGTTTGGAGACTGGATGGCACTGCATACGACCCCAAGAATACTATCCCTACAGTCAAGCATGGTGGTGGCAGCATCATGCTGTGGGGCTGTTTCTCATCCAAGGGGCCTGGCCATCTAGTCCGCATCCATGGGAAGATGAATAGCACGGCCTACCTGGAGATTTTGGCCAAGAACCTCCGCTCCTCCATCAAGGATCTTAAGATGGGTCATCATTTCATTTTCCAACAAGACAACGACCCAAAGCACACAGCCAAGAAAACCAAGGCCTGGTTCAAGAGGGAAAAAATCAAGGTGTTGCAGTGGCCTAGTCAGTCTCCTGACCTTAACCCAATTGAAAACTTGTGGAAGGAGCTCAAGATTAAAGTCCACATGAGACACCCAAAGAACCTAGATAACTTGGAGAAGATCTGCATGGAGGAGTGGGCCAAGATAACTCCAGAGACATGTGCCGGCCTGATCAGGTCTTATAAAAGACGATTATTAGCTGTAATTGCAAACAAGGGTTATTCCACAAAATACTAAACCTAGGGGTTGAATAATAATTGACCCACACTTTTATGTTGAAAATTTATTAAAATTTAACTGAGCAACATAACTTGTTGGTTTGTAAGATTTATGCATCTGTTAATAAATCCTGCTCTTGTTTGAAGTTTGCAGGCTCTAACTTATTTGCATCTTATCAAACCTGCTAAATCTGCAGGGGGTTGAATATTACTTGTAGGCACTGTATATATATATTTTTATATATACATATATATATATATATATATATATATACATATAAAAGAAAAATGTGGCTTTCTCTGGAATAAGACATAGGATCGCAGGTATCAAGGTATCATTTCCTTCAGTTTCCTATAACCTACATGCCCATAAAGACAGCTTAGAATGGTTGAGCCTACTACTGACAGAATCCATTTAAAGTAGTTTTCCCAAGATTTAAAGTTAACCATTAGAAAAGATAAGGTATACCTTCCTGATCACTAAAGGTCCTACTGCCAGAACCAACAGAGGACAGTAAAGGCCCCATTACAGGCAACGACACATCTAATGATATGTCGTCAGGGTCACGGAATTCGTGAAGCACATCCGGCGTCGTTAGCGACGTCGTTGCATGTAACAGCTAGGAGCGAGTGTTAACGATCAAAAATATTCACCAAATCGTTGATCGTGGACACATCGTTCATTTTCAAAATCTCGTTGGTCGTTGTGGACGTAGGTTGTTCGTCGTTCCTGAGGCAGCACACATCGCTATGTGTGACACCCCGGGAATGAGAAACAACAGCGTACCTGCGTCCTCCGGTAACGAGGTGGGCGTGTTGATAATGCGGCTGGTCTCCGCCCCTCCGCTTCTATTGGTCGTCCGCTGTGTGACGTCGTTGTGACGGCGCACAAACCTCCCCCTTAGCAAAGAGATTGTTCGCCGCCCACAGCGACGTCGCTAGGAAGGTATGTGTGACGAGTGTTAGCAATATTTGCCGCAACGATATGTGCCCGTGACGCACAAACGACGGGGGCGGGTACGCTCGCTAGCGATATCGTTGCGTGTAAAGCCCCCTTAACAGTGAAGGAGCACTTGACTTTTGGATCTTATCTTCCAGGCCACTCTGTAGGATTTGCCTCTTGGCTCCTCTCTCCTGAGCTCCTTTGAAGGACTTGTACTTCATGTATTTATTTCTATATAGAATACCTTATATATGGAGCTATGTGTTTACTATGTGTTGCCATTATTTGAGCACTGTACGGTGGACTTTACATATAATAAGCCTGCTACTTTGCCAAGATAAATGTTTTTCTGTGCATTGTATGTGCCAGTGTATTCGGGCACCATGTTGTATTGAGCTTATGATTTTGGCATATCTCTCAGCACATTATGTCAGATACAGTGACTGCTTTGCCCGAGGTACCTGTGACCCTGTGATGTTCGCATCCTATTCTATACTCTTATATCCCTATTCCCATCACCGTACCTCATCAATATTTACACAGCGCAGAAGGTCACATAGGCAAGCAATACACATTAAAAATAAACCGAGCTATCTCCTAACAGTAAAGAAGTGGTTACCGGTGATACGTGTCATCTGCCGTGGATACATCTTGTATTTATCCTCTTCATTATTCCTTAAAGTCTGTCTACATTGTTAGATTTACAATTCCCGAATCAAAAGCGCCATATGGTAATACGGCTCTTAGTAACAACCAACATTTATTTATGAGGAAATCAAATTACATCTTTGAGAATATAAATAACTTTGTATCTATTGTTGACCTTGGCAACACAATGCTACTTCAGATTTTAGCGTTAGCAGTTTGATGATGTTGAGGTGCACGCTATGAAATGAACCCTCGTTTAAGGAGGGTTGCAAAAAATTAAAAATGGACCAGTCTATAGAATGTCTGGTATCAGTGGTCACTTAGCAATTTATCATATATCCAATGGAAAGATGACACATTACTGTAAGGTCCCACCACTTGATCTCCCATAGATCCTAAGAACAGGGCTGTAGAGTACCCTGTTTGAATTTAGCACTGACCACTTACCGTACGTCTTCTGGGATCTACTTCCTTTTAAAACATTTTTATTAATATTTTTCTGTTGAGAAATGATATATGATATGATTTAAAAAATTGGAAATTCCTTGCTTTTTCAACATAGAATATTCCTCTGTGACCTTCTGCTCATCACTCATTTCTCCAGCTCCTCTGCTCCTCATCACTCATTTCTCCAGCTCCTCTGCTCCTCATCACTCATTTCTCCAGCTCCTCTGCTCTGCATCACTCATTTCTCCAGCCCATCAGCTCCTCAGCACTCACCTCTCCGATCCCTCTGCTCCTCACCACTCACCTCTCCAGCCCTTCTGCTCCTCACTGCTCACCCCTCTAGCCCCTCTGCTCATCACTGCTTATTTCTCCGTCCCCTCTGGCCCTTACTGCTCACCTCCGCAGCCTCTCTGCTGTTCCCTGCTCACCTCTCTGACCCCTCTGATCCTCTCTGCTGTCCTTTTCTGCCCCTCTTCTCCTCACTGCTCCCCACTAATGCCCCTCTGCTCATCACTGCTTATCTCTCTGGTCCCTCTGTTCCTCACCGCTCACCTCTCCAGCCCCTGTGCTTCCTACCACTCAACCCTCCAGCCCCTCTGCTCATCACTGCTTATCACTCCGGCACCTCTGCTCCTCACTCCTCACTTTTCCAGCTCCTCTGCTCCTCACTGGTCATCTCTCCGGTCCCTCTGGCCCTTACGGCTCACCTCTCTGGCCCCTCAGCTCCTCACTACTCACCATCCAGCTCCTCTGTTCCTCACCACTTAACTCTCCGTCCCTTTTGCTCCTCATCGCTCATCTCTCCGGCCCCTCTGCTCCTTACCTCTCACCTCTCCGACCCTTCTGCTCCTCACTTCTCATCTCTCTGGCCCCTCTGCTCCTCATGACTCACTTCTCCAGCCTCCCTGCTCCTCAACATTCATCTCTCTGGCTCCTCAACACTCATCGGTCCGGACCCACTGCTTCTCACCATTACTCATCCGAGCCTCGTTGTATTTTCTGAGCGCTGCTCTCAAATTCTAGTGCACAGTGACCTTGTGTCTATAAATGTACAGAACCATTCTGGACCTTATCAGAGACAGAAGTCCTGGCTCACTGAGAGAAACCTGGTACATTTCTGGTCTCATTAGGTCTCAGCGAACATCATGGTGTAATCTTTGGCACAATTGTGAAGAACCCTGTAAGTCCAGGCCCAGTGGGAGAGGCCCAGTGATTTCAATACGAATGGTGTTTGATCATAAGTTGTATTGAGGACCTAACGGATGGCAGTGAGGACTAGTGGGGCTGGAGAGGTGAGCGGTAAGGAAAGTATCAGGATTCTTTTACATTTTTTTTCATATTATGTTTATTATACTCCAGAAGTTTGGAAAACACCAACATTAATGGAATCAAGCAAATTTAAGCAAAACTCCGGGATGAACTGACATAAGGTGATCCAACATATGTGGCCGGGTGATGGCGGTCTGCCTGTACTCTCTTTAGATACATAGCCGGTAACAACTAGTTGGTGGAGTTGGCAGATGGCCACCCATCTTACCGGTAATCATAGTGGAAGCTCTTGATTAAAATTTAAATATAAGTAAAATTTCAACCTGCTAAAGATAAAGAATATTTCCAAGTAAATCAGTTCCTTAAAAAGAGCAAAACTGCTGAACAGAAGAGTAAATCTGAGTGTAAGTATTGCGGATGTCATATTATCACATGAGCATATGTTGTGATACTATAGCAGACAGGGTATGTGGCTGCATACAGGACGGCTGTTAGGATTGTCAAATAAGTGACACAGTGGGAAAACATTATGTTAATACGAGTTTCCCCTCTGTCACAAATTAATCACACATATGTCACGGCTCATGCTGCTTCATAAATTGGGCTGGATAATATGGAGGAAGAAAATGACATAAGAGTGTGGAAACTTTCGCAACTATATTTCTATTGCTCTGATGCTTAACAAAATATGTAGATTGCAAACATTCTATATTTTGTAAATACACGTTGTATGTAGACCTATCTGTCCCCAGAAAAGAGATGCCCGGAGAGATTAAGCTATGCTGCTTAGCACTTTTTTTGTATATAGATATATATATATAGAGAGATCCCACCCACCATTCCTAGGAGTAAGCAGCATTGAAGATGAGCTCCTGAGTTTTTCATCATTTATACCTTGTAATGAGCAAACAGTAAGACAAAACCTGGAAAAATTGAATTCCGTGGAATAGAAAAGCGAGCTGGACTGAGCTGGGCTAAAGATTTTTATGAAGAAAAGAGGAAATAGAGGATTTTAAGGACATAAGAAAAAACCTGTTGAAGGACAGATCACATACAACAGGAGGACTCCAGACTGGCATCCAGAGATCTGCACATCCAAAGGTAGGACCATCCTCCATCCACACCACAACCTACAGACAGTGCTGAAATTATATCTCTGATAAATAAGGATTATTTTAAAAATGGAAAATATAAATGTACACCAAGTAATTGGGCAGAGAGCAGAGCTGGAGACACAGGACACCAGGGGGTCACACACTCTGGAAATCACATACTCTGAAGGGCAGAAAAGCATTCATGCGCAAAAAGCCATAAAACATGCCAAGATTAGAGAATATCCAGAGACCCTCTTTGCTGATTTTACCTCTAAAGAGAAAGATAGAAGAAAAAACAATTTATTATTCTACACTGACCAGCCCTTAGCCTGGCACACCATTCTGTGCAACCAATATAAGCATATATCCAAGAACGGCATTAATAAGGGCCGGCAGATCAGAATTAGAAACCAAAAAGAAGACGAGACCAACTCACTGACCATAAACGTGTACAATAACGGCATAATCATGGTACAAGGGACTGAGGAAAACTTACAGAAATTTGAACACAGTTTTTCTCACATTAAACTCCAGGCACAAAATTGCAAAGAACAACAAACCCCAGCAGCCACCATGACCTCTACAGAGACCTCCAGAGACAGAACTGCAGCCCCCAACACCTCACATCCCTCACGGGAGATCCTCAGAGACTGCTTATCTCAATTAGGAAGAGACTTTGTACAATTTAAAGAAGAATTTCAAAGAAACCTTGGTGACAGAAATGCAATGACCAAGTAATGAATGAGATAAACAAACTGAAATGTGAATACAGGTCGGCTCTGCAGGAAATAAGAGACGAAATGTGTGAACTGCAGCAAGAAAATGCCCCACTGAGACAGGAGATAAGAGAGCTGAAGACTCCTGGACACCTGAAACAGGAGGACGCCATAGAAACACAGAGGAGTGAAGACAAAATGGCCTCCACTGAGCACGAGGGAGCTATGGTAACTAACACCAGTACAGACACCATGGCCTCCACTGGCCAGGAGGGAGCTATGGTAACTAACACCAGTACAGACACGATGGCCTCCACTGGCCAGGAGGGAGCTATGTCAACTAACACCAGTACAGACACCATGGCCTCCACTGGCCAGGAGGGAGCTATGTCAACTAACACCAGTACAGACACCATGACCTCCACTGGCCAAGACACTGAGATACCAAATAACTCCAACAATATAAATTTTCCTGAAAATAACATAAGTGAACCACAAACCAGAGAAAGAGAAAAGAGAAGAGAACCAGCCACCAGCAAAATATCCAGCACAGACCCCCAGCTTCACCCACGTACCCCAAGCGTGACCTTACAAAGTTTTGATACCATCCTAATAATGGACTCAAATGGGAAATACCTGAATACATGGCGACTATTCCCAGGAAAAAGGATAAAAAAAATCCGCTGTGCAACAATTGAGCAGGTGACAGCAGTCATCAATAACCCACGGTTCATAAGCCCAAATCATATTTTTATACACACAGGAACAAACAATCTGCCAGCCCAACACCAGCAGATCACAGGACAACTGACCCAACTAGTAAAGACGGCAAAACTAAAATTCCCGGACAGCAAAATAATTCTATCATCTCTGCTCCCAAGAAATGATGTATCCAGCCAAACTACCCAGAGCATCAACACGGACCTGACCACAAGAATCAAGGCTGTGCCCGACGTGATCCTGGCACAACACACCTCCATAAATCATCAACACCTCTATGACTACAAGCACCTAAACAAACAAGGGGTCAGCCTACTGGCCAAAGAGCTGAAGGACATTATACTAAACAGAGACCCCATGCCTGGACTCAACAACAACCAAAATCCCATGGAAAGACCCCCAACAATAAAAAGACAGGAAACCCCAATTTCATCACAGGAGGCCAGAAACAAAGCCCTTCACCCAACATCGGGCCATCAGAGGAGGAGACCACCATGGAGGGGTCCATCAGCCCCACAAAGAGACATGCAGGGCAGAGATATGGAAGAGATTAGAACCCTGCTCAGCACATTGTGCAGGAAACTAACACACCTATAAACCAGTCGTAAATCCAGAGTGTCTTACACAGCCGCACTCATTACAAGGTATATACACATGAGGTATATAGAAAAAAAAAATGACCTCATTCACAACCAGCAGCTGGAACATCCAAGGCCTGAGCACCTCGGCCTTTGGATGTAAAACAAATGACCCCGACTTTATTCAAAGACTGAAAAATATAGACATTCAGATCCTCCTGGAAACATGGACCAGAGCTGAAAACGAATCTCTGGTGCCAATCGGATACAGGGAAATCTCTGTCCCTGCCCTTAAAAATAAAAACACCAAACAGGGCCGCTCAGGAGGAATATTGATCTGGTATAAAGAAGAGCTCCACCAGTACATCACACCAGTGAAGAGAGGAGACAGCCACATATGGATCAGAATCAGCAGCTCCATCCTCACCTCTCAGTCCGATGTCTACCTCTGCATCACCTATATACCACCGCCAGAGTCCCCCTACTTCAATCCAGACAGCTTTGAGATCTTACAAGAAGAAGCTACCCATTATCAGGTCCTGGGCAAAGTTCTCATCTTTGGAGACCTCAATGCAAGAACAGGGAGAGAAAAAGACTTTCTGACCACAGATGGAAACATCTACATATTTGGGTCAGAGAACGACAGTCACGACTCAGAACACTCAGAGAGAAACAGCTATGACAGTACAGTCAACAAAAGTGGCAAAAAGCTCCTGAACTTATGTAAAAGTTTAGGTCTTCATATTCTTAATGGACGTACAAAGGGAGACTCACTGGGAAGATATACACACATACAGTTAGGGACCTTAGATTGTGAGCCCCTATGGGGACAGTGTTGCCAATGTATGTAAAGTGCTATGGAATTAATAGCGCTATATAAATGAATAAATTATTATTTTTATTATTATATACACTAAACTCCCATGTAGGAAGGAGTGTAGTAGACTACGCCATTACAGATATGGACCCGGAAAATATTAGCGCCTTCATAGTCACCCCACAAATGCACCTGTCAGACCACAGCCAACTTCTCCTGTACATAAAATCTACAGAGAAACCATCCACACAAAAGCCACAGCAGAGCAGCCTCTACAACCGACCTCCATCCTATAAATGGTCCAAGACGTCAGAAATAAAATATAAAGAGGCTCCCAACAGACCGGAATTACAGGAGATGCTCCACAACTTCTACAGCTACAAGTATAAGTCAAACCCAGAAGGAGTGAATCAAGCTGCAAAAGACCTCAACAAAATATTCCACACCATGGCCAAACTGTCCGACCTCAAACAAGTCAACTACAAGAGGCCAAAAGAAAAGCAGATCAATGGTTGGTTTGACAAAGAGTGTAAAGCTGTTCGAAAGACCCTGAGAACAGCCTCAAACAATAAACACAGAGACTACAACAACCCAGACCTGAGGGAAGCCTATGACACCATACAAAGGCAGTACAAAACCATCCTCAGGAGGAAGAAGCAGAGCTACATCTCTACCAAACTTAGCCAACTCCAAGACGCCCTCCAAGACAACTCCTTCTGCGAAATATGGAGCCACATGGACACAAAGAGCAAGAAAAAGAATGACACCCATATCCAAAATGGCAACATCTGGCTCCAGTACTTCAGAGACCTCTACAAAGACATCCCAAAAGAAGGACTAAGCCAAGAGCAGGAAAACATAACATCAAAACTAAAGGCAATGGAAGAGAAAATCAAAAACTTCCAAAACCCACTGGACACACCAATTACATTACAGGAAGTTGCAGAGAAAATCACTTCCATAAAGTGTAAAAAATCTAGTGGTCTGGATGGAATCCCCCCAGAGATGTTGAAGTACAGCCCACCAGAAATTCAAGCTGCAATGGTTAAACTGTTCAACATTGTGCTGAGTGGTGGTTACTTCCCTCGTACCTGGAACCAAGGACTCATTACACCGATCCACAAGAGTGGAGACAGGTATGACCCTGCCAACTACAGAGGCATATGTGTCAGCAGTAACTTGGGAAAACTGTTCAACAGCATCCTAAACAAAAGGATCATCAGTTTCCTTACCGAGCACAATGTCCTGAGCAAAAGCCAAGCAGGGTTCGTGCCAAACCACCGCACCACGGACCACATCTACACCCTGCACAGTCTCATTCAGAGCCACGTCCACAATACAAAGCATGGGAAGATATACGCCTGCTTTGTAGACTTTAAAAAGGCCTTTGACTCAGTGTGGCACCCGGGCTTGTTCTTGAAAATGCTGGAAAGCGGAATAGGAGGAAAGACCTACGATGTCATCAAAAGCTCCTACACCGAGAACCTCTGCAGTGTGAGTGTGAACGGTAGAAGAACGGCTTATTTCCAGCAGAGCCGAGGAGTCAGACAGGGCTGCAGCCTAAGTCCAACGCTCATCAATATTTACATCAATGAGCTGGCTACTGCTCTAGAATCTTCACCTGCTCCAGGTCTCACACTCCATGACGCCCAGGTGAAATTCTTGCTCTATGCAGATGACCTACTGCTGGTGTCACCAACCGAGAAAGGTCTCCAAGACAACCTACAAATTTTGGAGAAATTCAGCTCCACATGGGCACTACCGATCAATCTAAAGAAAACCAACATCATGGTGTTCCAGAAGAGAAAAAGAAGATTTGACCAGCATCCTTCATTTGTCGTAAACGGGTGCACTCTAACAGGAACAGACAAATACACCTACTTGGGCCTGGAAATTCACCAGTCAGGGAGCTTCAAACAAGCCATAGAGACCCTGAAAAACAAGGCCTGCAAAATCTTTTATGCCATCCGAAGGAAATTGTATCATCTGAAGCCACCAGTGAGGGTCTGGCTAAAAATCTTCGATTCCATCATTGCCCCAATCCTCCTGTACGGCAGCGAAGTCTGGGGCCCTCACACTTACCCAGATTGGTCAAGGTGGGATTCCAGCCCAACAGAAATATTCCACCTGGAATTCTGTAAGCACCTTCTCCAGGTCCATCGAAGCACCTCCAACAGTGCCTGTCGAGCTGAGCTGGGCAGATTCCCTCTACACCTAGCAGCTCTGAAGAGGTCACTATCATTTCAGGCTCACCTACAGAGTAGCAATCCAAGCTCCCATCACCACAAAGCTCTGATATATATACGTGGGCCAGATGAACCAGGACCCCTGGCACAGCTCTCCCAAACCCAACTGGACAAAATAACCAATCACAGCAGCCTGACAAGAACCAGAATCAGGAAGATGGTAGACGAGGGCCAGGAGAGGTATGTCAGTGACTGGAGGACCGACATCAACACCTCACAGAAACTGACCACGTACCAGAGACTACAGAGAGACTACAGACTGGCCCCATATCTGGAGAAACTCCTGGATCCCAGAGACCGCAGGACCCTGAGCCGATATAGACTCAGTGCCCACAGTCTAGTCATCGAATCCGGTCGACACAAGCAGAGCTACAAGCCCAGGGAGGACAGACTGTGCTAACACTGTGACCTGGAGGCCCTGGAGGATGAAACCCACTTCCTGCTACACTGCACCAAGTACTCAGCAGTGAGGGACACTCACTTCAGAAGACTCTCCCATCTCTTCCCGGACTTCAGCTCCATGAAGGAGGAAGAGAAAATATATATCCTGCTGGGGGAAGAAGAGAGCGCAGTGGAGATAGCAGCGCAGTATGTGAGCGAATGTCATAGACTTCGAGAAAGAGAACTATGATAAGTCATGGACTTCCATAGCCCCCCATCCCAGATGTGGCCCCCCCAATCCCCACCCTGGATATGCCCCAACCACCGTTACTACAGTCCCCACCCTGGATATGCCCCAACCACCGTTACTACAGTCCCCACCCTGGATATGCCCCATCATAAGCCATGGACTTCCATAGCCCCCATCCTAGAAGTACCCCCAGAGTCCCCACCCTGGATGTGCCCCATCTATCCTTCCTACAGTCCCCACCCACCATCGCCACAGCCCCAGTCCCTAATGTACACTTGCTTTGGCAAAACTAATTTGTATGTGGTCCTGCCAATAAAGCTTATTTGATTTGATTTGATTATACAGAAAAAGTTGAAGTTCTTATATTATAAATCTGCTGAGACCTGTCTTATATGTGACAACTAGGAGCGGACATTCAGTGTAGCCCAGAGCTCTAACTCTATCTATATTATCTATCTATTTCTGTATCTATTTATCCATTTAGCCATCTATCTATCCATCCATTTATCCATCCATCAATCCTTCCATCAAATATCTATCTATCTATGTATCTATCTATCTATCTATCTATCTATCTATCTATCTACCTAATATCTATCTATTTATATCTATCTATCTATTTATATCTATCTATCTATAATCTATCTATCTATGTACCTATCTATCTATGTACCTATCTATCCCTCTATCTATCCCTCTATCTATCTATCTATCTATCTATCTATCTATCTATCTATCTATCTATCTATGTACCTATCTATCTATGTATCTATCTATTTATCTATCTTTTCTCTTTGTTTTAGACTCCTGATTGCATATTTTTACCCTATAATTTTACTAAAAAGTATCAGTAGTTCCTATGTAAACATCCAGGCAAAAAGCAGATTTAAGGCAATTTTCTATGGCGTAGAAAAAAGTCCTTTCCCATTTTTAGAATTTCACAATTTACTTAGGAGAGTAATTATTCATAGATATACTATAGGTAAATCGATAATAGATAGATAGATTAACAGATAAATAGTAGGATAGATAGATAGATAAATAGATAGATAGATAGATAGAGGGATAGAAGGATAGAGGGCTAGATAGATAGAGAGAGATCGATAAATAGATAGAGGGATAGATAGAGGGATAGATAGAGGGATAGATAGAGGGATAGATAGATAGATAGATAGATAGATAGATAGAGAGAGATCGATAGATAGATAGAGGGATAGATAGAGGGATAGATAGAGGGATAGATAGAGGGATAGATAGATAGATAGATAGATAGAGGGATAGATAGATAGAGGGATAGATAGAGGGATAGATAGAGGGATAGATAGAGGGATAGATAGATAGAGGGATAGATAGAGGGATAGATAGAGGGATAGATAGATAGAGGGATAGATAGATAGAGGGATAGATAGATAGAGGGATAGATAGATAGATAGATAGATAGATAATACATAGATAGAAAATTGGAACAGCACATTATAAAATGGGTTATTCTGGAGTACTGCCTGCTTTTCTAATAGATAAATAGATATGGAAGTATATGATACTAAATTATGAGATTGATAAAGTCTTTTCATAAAAGCCTCTTATTCTTCTACATGTGCCTTGTTGCTTCTGCAGTTCTGCCCCATTGATGTAAAATGCTGCAATCTCAGGTAAACTCTACAAGAATGACGCTATATTTTTGTAAAAATAAACAAACAACAGCCTGTAAATCAATGAGATATTTGTTTTTCTATATTGGAGCAGTTGCAGTCATTAGTTCTTATGCAGGAATATGCCGCTTGGTAACAACTTATTATTTATCTAATTAAAACCTTTTGTTACTTATTGAAAACAAGAATCAATTGTAGTTCATTATCTAATAATTCCAGCAACGACCCATTAAACACCTCAATGAAGAGACTTGGCAAGAAGCGCAGGAAGCAATTAGGTGACATTTGTGGCACACACATCTGACACATTACTCAGAGCCAAAGACGTCTGTGACACCGAGAAGGAACCACGCTGCTGATAAATCATTGGCGCATTGTGGTTTCTTCATGTTTGGCAAAACTTTGATCCTTAATGTATGTCTTTCTGTGGCATGCTGAGACTTGTGGTTCAATAATTGGAGGGTCAAGAGCTGCAGATCTTTAGCATAAAGTAAGGGCGGCTTTGCACGTTGCGACATCGCAAGCCGATGCTGCGATGTCGCACGCGATAGTCCCCGCCCCCGTCGCAGGTACGATATCGTGTGATAGCTGGCGTAGTGAAATTTAGCGCTACGCCAGCTTCACATGTACTCACCTGCCCTGCGACCGTCGCTCTGGCCGGCGACCCGCCTCCTTCCTAAGGGGGCGGGTCGTGCGGCGTCATAGCGACGTCACACGGCAGGCGGCCAATAGCGACGGAGGGGCGGAGATGAGCAGGATGTAAACATCCCGCCCACTTCCTTCCTTCCGCATATCCTACGGAAGCCGCGGTGGCGCCGGTAGGAGATGTTCCTCGCTCCTGCGACTTCACACACAGCAATGTGTGCTGCTGCAGGAGCGAGGAACAACATCGGACCGTCACGTCAGCGTAATTATGGGTTACGCCAACGCTGCACCGATCATACGATTACGACGATTTTGCGCTCGTTAATCGTATCATCTAGGCTTTACACACTACGATGTCGCATGCGATGCCGGATGTGCGTCACTTTCAATTTGACACCACCGACATCGCACCTGCGGTTTCGTAGTGTGCAAGGCCCGCCTAAATCATATAAGGGTAACATTCCCATTTGCTGTCAGTGAATGTTAACTCAAGACTCCTCCTGTATACTGACCGCACCCAAACCGCAACAAAACGCATGCGGATTTCGGTGCTTTTTTTTGCATTTTTTTTCTGCGGGTGCGGAAATCTTTCAGAGCCTGCAGAATTTTCTTAAGAAAATTCCATTTTCTAGTGTGCACACGGCCTTAAAGTTCTCAAAGCTGAGAATTTGCTACAAATGTCTCCAGTCTATAAGATCCTCTGTAACCTTACTGCACAGAAGATATATCTCCATAATTGTTATAGCCGTTTGTCTATCTTTTTTTATAATATACATGAAGAATAACAGAAGAACAATTAAAGATTCCAAGAGAATGTTCTCTAAAATTCTTAATGTAAATACTAGAGGCTGCTGATGAGTCTTTGGCTTTGTGATTTTATTTGTTTCTATGGTAATGAATGTTACATCACATGAAAGCCTTATGTGTTTATTAATATATGTTTTTAAAAGGTTGTGTTTGTTGCTTATGGCAACAGTGTTTTACGCACGCGGGAAAACAAAATGGTGGAGTCTAATGCGATATTCACAGCAACTGAGAGCAGAGGAGGGATAAAATTCTTATTTCTGCAAGGAAAGTCCGTGAAGGATATTCATGGTGATTTGTCGCAGGCATTGGGGGATCAATGCCCTTCATATTCCACAGTTAAGAACTGTGTTGCGAAATTTAACACAGGCCACTTCAGCACCAATGATGAGGAACGTCCTGGACGAGCGAGAGTGGTGGTTGTTCCGGAGATCGTTGATGCTGAGCACAACCTCATACTGGAGAATCCACGAATTTCAGCTAAAGCAATAGCAGACATCATGGGGATTTCCCGGGAACGTGTTTGTGTCCTTATCCATGAACATTTGGACATGAGGTAGCTTCTGCAAAGTGGGTCCCCAAATGTCTGACAACAGATCAGAGAAGCAGCGAGTGACAACTTCCCAGTCCATTTGTCAGCGTTTCCGGACTGATAAGAACTTCCTGGATCGACTGGTTACTATGGATGAGATCTGGATTTATTTGTATGATGCTGAAAACAAGGAGCAGTCAAAAGAGCGAAGGCACAGGGGTTCTCCCCGTCCAAAGAGGTTCAGGGTGCAAAAATCAGCCACTAAGGTGATGACGTCTGTGTTCTGGGATAAGGAGGGCATGCTGCTAGTGGACTACCTTCAAAAGGGTTCCACCATCAATACAAGGTATGACATTGAACTTTTGGACCAATTGAAGGCCGCTCTGAAGGCCAAATGGTGCGGCAAGCTGTCCAAAGGAATCTTGTTCCTGCAAGACAATGCCTCCGCTCACACTGCACAAGTGACCATGGCAAAACTGCAGGGCTGGGCTCCCAGTTGGTTGACCACCCACCTTATTCACCTGATTTAGCTCCCTCCGACTATCATCTGTTTCCAAACCTGAAGAAACATCTCAAGGGTACCAAATTTCATGCCATTTCTGATGCCATGACCTTCTTTTTGCTAGGCTTACAGAACTTGGAATACCAATGTAAGAAGTGTGTTGTCATCAGTGGAGAGTATGTGGAATACATGTAAAGTTTCATCATCCTATCTCATTTCTTTCTGGGTAAAGCCAAAGACTTATTAGCAGCCCCTCCTTCAAGTGTTTCCTAGAGCAGAGGTGTCTGGTTGGACGGTCTCTCCTGTATCAGACTTTTATGAACTCTCGGCTGTAGGAAGCATTAGATCTGTACAGGTTTTCAGTGTTTAGAGCTAAATGAGGATGTTTCCATTCACTGACAATGAACAAAGACCTTAAAAGCAAATAAACTACCGAACAATCAAAGTGAGATGTGTTCCTAATTGAATACTGATTATACATCCAGTCCAATATTTCCTTTTATAAATTGAGTAATAGACTTCTAAGCCACCGGAATTATCTGAGAATGGTACAAGAATTGAAGGAGAATTGGAGTAATTGTCGATCGGCTTCACATACATCAAACATCTGCCGGACTTCAATTTATTCCATAATACAAGGTGTCGTCTAGAATCTGTTCCCGGTAATACCCTCAACACATGTAACGCTGCAGAGACGAGGGAGGACCACGGCCGAATCTGGGAGGATGACACATTGTAACATCACAACCATCCCCATCATTTCATCTTCTGTATATTGTAAAACTATGATTGATGCACTGATGTGTGAGAACATCAACCTTATAGTGTCGAAAATCAATGATTAAAGATACAGTAGATGGATAGATACCGTAGATAGATAGATAGATAGATAGATAGATAGAGGAATAGATAGAGGGATAGATAGATAGACAGATAGATTGTTAGTACAGAGTGCAGGAGGGGGTGTAAGTGGTAGATAGGTTGTTAGTACAGAGTGCAGGAGGGGGTGTAAGTGGTAGATAGGTTGTTAGTACAGAGTGCAGGAGGGGGTGTAAGTGGTAGATAGGTTGTTAGTACAGAGTGCAGGAGGGGGTGTAAGTGGTAGATAGGTTTTTAGTACAGAGTGCAGGAGGGGGTGTAAGTAGTAGATAGTTGTTAGTAGAGGGTGGAGGAGGGGGTGTAAATAGTAGATAGGTTGTTAGTAGAGAGTGGAGGAGGGGGTGTAAGTGGTAGATAGGTTCTTAGTACAGCAGTAGACAGGAGCTAGAGGCCTAGAGTCTGATACAGTTGGTAACCTAGAAGACTTAGAACACAGAGGGAGGGGCGACATTGAATTGGGTAGGCAGACAGGCCAGAAAGTGAGTGGAGCTCTGCAGAGTAGTACCAGGAGTATGGATGGGGCCTTGTAGGTTGGGCCTGTCCGGGAACCAGGAGGAAACCTCCCTTGTGTCCACACCCTAATGCGGGCTTTACACGGTACGATCTATCGTGCAATTTCACAATCGATCGTACCCGCCCCCGTCGTTTGTGCGTCACGGGCAAATAGCTGCCCGTGTCTCAAAAAGTCATTAAAGCGCCGTCACACATACTTACCTGCTGTGCGACCTCGCTGTGGGCGGCGAACATCCTCTTCCTGAAGGGGGAGGGACGTTCAGCATTACAGCGACGTTACACAGCCGCCGGCCAATAGAAGCGGAGGGGCGGAGATGAGTGGGACGTAAACATCCCGCCCACCTCCTTCCTTCCGCATAGCCAGCGGGACACAGGTAAGCTGTGTTCATCATTCCCGGGGTGTCACACGGAGCGATGTGTGCTACCCCGGGTACGATGCACAACCGGCGCCATGTTTAATAAACAATTTTATAAAACCTAGCGACGAGTACATGACTCACGATTTGTGAGCGATACTGTGTCACTAGGAGGTGTCACACGAGACGACATTGTGTAGGATGCCGGATGTGCGTCACGAAATCCGTGACCCTGGTGATGCATCGCACGATCGGTCGTCTCGTGTAAATCCCTCATTAGTCTTGCCTTAAAGATCGGGCTACGCAGAGCGTCCCAGGATCGGTAGGAATCGGGGTAGAGCACCACTGGAGGATCCTTGTACTGGTCAGGAGCTGGAGAGTCATTCGGGGTTGTATTTGGCACACGGTTGCCGCAAATATAAGTAACGGGGAAGAATTACAGAGTAGTCTCGGCTGTTGGAGGGCCAATACCAAGAGCAAGGGTTAAAATCAAGAATACCCAGAGGAAACAGTGATAGCAGAACGTTAAAGGCCTTGACTATCCTGATGAACCTGTACCAAGAATAAAGGCGTTCCTGTTGATTGTTTTATAAAAAAGACTCTGTGTGGCATGGGTGGCTCTGGAGACCGGCAGCGGGTGATGAAGGTGACTCTGACGGCTGCAGTAAGTGCTACACACCTCAACCGGGACAGGTCACAGACACATAGCTTTAATGGAGCAGGGGTGTGGAGGACCCTTGGCCTGGAGGTCGCCTCTCTCTTCAAGGACACTAAGAGGTAAATTCCACCCATAAAACCATTATAATCCCTTTCGTGCCTTTTACTGAATTGTGTTCAGTTGCAGATCCTGCAATTAGATGGTGTGAAGCTGCAATACCACAAACCACCACCGGATAAAAGTAGCGCTGTTTTAAGAAAAAAAATGTTTTTCTAATATAATTAATATTCAGATTGTTCCACATTCACTTTTGGGTACTTTATCACTGCTGGTCTTCTAAGGACAAATGTTGAGAAAACTTTCTGATTAGTTAAAGAATGTTCTGCACATTTCTTGACTAACCTTTTAGCTTCCGTCATTGACAGTTTACAGACCTTGATTTTGATAAGAAGTTTTCTTCCTTTATTCCCTTCTTCCATTCTTATTTCTTAAGAACAGTACTTAGATTTTAGAAGCCAAGTATGGATCTTTTGTTCTTTGCATTTTCTCCTTGTCTTATTAATAGAGCCGACAGCCGGTAGGTGGTCTTAAGTGCTTTTTTGGCATTTCAGACTGATAATTTTGACTGTGAAGTTGGTCATGACAAGGCACCCCTTTGTTACACTTTGTAACTCTTTGAAATCTTTATTCGGTAATTATGGTATATTTTTCCTCGGTTGCCTTTGTTGAATCCTTGACCCTTCCCCCAAGAATCTTGAAGTCAGTGTCTCTTGTATTATAAGTATCACTACATTGTCCTCTTTCTTTGCAGTTTATAGACAATGGTGTCTCGGTGGACTAGACCCCACCATACAGCACTTCCAACCAGGACTGAAAAAAATACCAAGTAGGTAAAATAATTGTCTCCCATACAAGAGTCTCTGCTCCGGGCCACTGAGAATTACATCAAATTATTATTCGGGAATTTTTCATGATTTTATTATATCCAACGTTTTCATTCAATTTAAAAGGTCACTGTCAAAACGGATATAGCAGAAGTGAATATAATATAACTTATTGGTGAAATATGCTTCTTTCTCCACTTATGAGCCCCTTCTCTCATCTCTCTGCTTCCTTTAGTTAGTCATTGTGAGGCCCCGTCACACGCAGCGACGTACCTATCGATATATCGCCGGGGACACACATTCCGTGGCGCACATCCGGCATCGTTAGCAACGTCGTTGCGCGTGACAGCAAGGAACGACCGTTAACAATGGAAAATACTCACCTTATCGTCCATCATTGACACGTCATTTATTTTTAAAAAATCGTTGATTGTTGAGGACGCAGGTTGTTCGTCGTTCCCGAGGCAGCACACATTGCTGTGTGTGACACCTCGGGAACAACGAACTACAGCTTACCTGCGGCCGCCGGCAATGCGGAAGGAAGAAGGTGAGCGTGATGTTACAGCCGCTCATCTCCGACCCCTCCGCTTCTATTGGGCGGCCGCTTAGTGACGCCGCTGTGATGCCGCACGAACCGCCCCCTTAGAAAGGAGGCGGTTCGCCGGCCACAGCGACGTCGCCGAGCAGGTAAGTCCGTGTGACGGCTCCTAACGATATTGTGCACCACGGGCAGCAATTTGCCTGTGACGCACAAACGACGGGGGCGGGTGCTTTCACCAGCGATATCGCTAGCAATATCGCTGCGTGTAACACCCCCTTAACTGGGACTGGCTGATCCCGGCAATCCGGTTTTTAAAATCTTGTTCTGGGCCGGATTCTAGTCCCCATATAAGTCTATGGGGACTAGAATCTGGTTATTAAAAATGGTCTTAGAAGGGATAGGGGGATGGGAGCAAGCGCGTGGAACTTACCGAGATTCCGACACAACTGTACACTGCTCCCGTAGCCGCCCACTCAATGGTGCCTCGCATTATGATTCAGCCATATGCAATCCTTTCCCCGCCCACTGGCACCTGTGATTGGTTGCAGTCTGATGCAACCCCACCCTGAGTGACAGCGTGTCTGATGCTTCCAATCACAGACGCTATATGCATCTATTGCGATATAAAACTAAATAAAACATTTAACATAGGGTCCCCCATATTATGAAACTCAGCATAGATAAAGCATATGGCTACAGGCTGCAGCCCCCAGCTGTGCGCTTATCTTGACTGTGTATCAAAATAAGAGGAACCACATGCGGCTTTAAATAAATAATTTAAAAAAACAGTGTGCAGTCCCTCCCAATTATGACACCCAGCCATTATAAAGCCCGGCAGCTGGGGGCTGATATTATCAGGCTGGGGAGATCCATGCTTATTGGGCCACCCCCCCAGCCTAAAAATAGCAGCCTGCAGCTGCCCGGGATTGTCGCATCCATTATATTGATGGATAAATAGAGAGATAGATAGATAGACAGATAGATAGAGGGATAGATGGAGGGATTGATGGAGGGATAGACAGATAAATAGATAGATAAATAGATGGATAGAGGGATAGATAGAGGGATGGATAGATAGATAGATAGATGGATAGACAGATAAATAGATAGATAGATAGATAGATAGATAGAGGGATAGATAGATAGATAGATAGAGGGTTAGATAGATAGAGGGATAGATAGATAGAGGGATAGATAGATAGATAGATAGATAGATAGATAGATAGATAGATAGATAGATAGATAGAGGGATAGATAGATAGAGGGATAGATAGATAGAGGGATAGATAGATAGATAGATAGATAGATAGATAGATAGATAGATAGATAGATAGATAGATAGATAGATAGATAGATAGATAGATAGAGGAGAATTTAAGCAGTGTATGGTAATTCACTGGTCATGGTATCTAATTCCAAAAACAGATGACAATCAAAGACACTCAACAAGCGAAAAATGTCTATAATAGTCCATAGAGGTTATTACATTTTTACATGCATCACCAAAGCTGTATATACAAATAGCCTCCTTATAAGGAACAGAACTTGATATAACAATCTTAAACGTCAATATCGATCCTTTATCAATCTTTGCTATATGACTTAGGATAAGAAGGCAAATCAGAAAATCCATTTGCAGGCACGTGTTTTTTAGGAGATGCCTCTCCTCAATGCAACACAGGAAATCTGATTTGGCTAGGTGAGAGGCTAAGACTGGGGGTCTAGAGTGGAATGATTCTCTATGTGGAGAGTGACATACTCTAAGGGGGCTTTGCACACTACGACATCGCAGGTGCGATGTCGGTGGGGTCAAATTGAAAATGACGCACTTCCGGCATCGCATGCGACATCGTAGTGTGTAAAGCCTAGATGATGCGATTAACGAGCGCAAAAGCGTCGTAATCGTATCATCGGTGCAGCGTCGGCGTAATCCATGATTACGCTGATGCGACAGTCCGATGTTGTTCCTCGCTCCTGCGGCAGCACACATTGCTGTGTGTGAAGCCGCAGGAGCGAGGAACATCTCCTACCGGCGTCACTGCGGCTTCCGTAGGATATGCGGAAGGAAGGAGATGGGCGGGATGTTTACATCCCACTCATCTCCGCCCCTCCGCTCCGATTGGCCGCCTGGCGTGTGACGTCGCTATGACGCCGCACGACCCGCCCCCTTAACAAGGAGGCGGGTCGCCGGCCAGAGCGACGGTCGCAGGACAGGTGAGTCCATGTGAAGCTGCCGTAGCGATAATGTTCGCTACGGCAGCTATTACAAGGAAATCGCTGCTGCGACGGGGGCGGGTACTATCGCGCTCGGCATCGCAGCATCGGCCTGCGATGTCGCAGCGTGCAAAGTACCCCTTAGACTCCCAATCAGAGGCCGCTCATACAGCCAAATAATATCTCCTTCTTTGCACTGAGGAGGGGCATAACCCCAAAAACATGTGTCTAAAAAAATGGGATTTTCTGATTTGGCTTCTTATCCTAAGTCAAGTGGCAAGGCTCGTTAAAGGGTCAACATTGATTTTTCAGATTGCTACATATAATCGGTTCCAATAAAAATCAAATCCTCTTCTTCCTGCCCTTACTTTTCTCCTGATTAAACCAATTGAAGATGCACAGTAAAAACCTATGGGACTGATCCTTGTTAGCCTCAGCTAAAACACCACATCCATTCGGTCACCATCTGTTACTGTTGATATTGGTGTCATGTGCAATTACTGTATATGATGTGTATATTCAAGTATATGGTATATGGCATTGGAAGGGGGTCTCCACCGACCACTTAGAACCCCAACATCTTTAATTTTGCCCAATGTACAAATGTAGCAAGCAATGAATCATAAGATTTACAATCTGCAAAAAAATCCTCATCTCTTCTCAGTGTAAAAATATATAAGATTTTGCAGACAATGTTTGAACAGAATGATCCTCCCGTAATGATAGTAAATTGATGTTTTCTAAAAACACATTCAGATATAGGCGCAGTGATGAAATATTCATGTGAGCCGAGAACAATATCTCCCTTTGTCTTAACCTATGACTATCCTTGGGCGTCGTGGCCAGGAAGTGTCACAGACGGGGAGTCTTATTTTTTTTTTTGAGGCAAAGCTAAAAGTATCAATTGGTTTTACAGGATAAGAAATATTGTAGTTAACGACAAAGAAAACTTAATAGTCTGTAAAATTGGAATCAGATAGAGAATCCGGAATGTTCCGCAGTCAGGATTCAATGGTTGTAAATAATGTTCAAATGACAGACAATGGACGGCACTTTTCTGTTTTTGTCTTCCAATACCAAGGATTTACAATATAGAAACACAATGGAAATAGGAGACGCTGAAAAGCAATGAAAATGGCCCCATTGTCTTATGATACAAGGGAACGCTGGGAGCGGAGCGGGGACCATATCATGAAAGGAGATTCATATAAAAGGTATATTCCTTTTTATTAGGAAATTCCATACTTTTCTATGAACAGGGACACAATAAATATGTGTATTATTAGTTTCTACTGGGAAATCACAAATGTAACAAATGTATTCAATAATAAGATTTAAAAAAAAAAATATTACACTTCTTTATTTTTTCATCTAAAGAAAGTATATGTATTTTACTCTATTTATAAATACCTAAATTATGTTTTATTTTTATCTATCTATCTACATTGGGCAGTAAAAGGGATTAGGAGCACTACCATGCTCGGGTGCTCAGTACTAGTAACTAGTGATGAGCGGGCACTACCATGCTCGGGTGCTCAGTACTAGTAACTAGTGATGAGTGAGCACTACCATGCTCAGGTGCTTGGTACTGGTAACTAGCGATGAATGGGCACTACCATGCTCGGGTGCTCAGCACTCATAACTAGTGATGAGTGAGCACTACCATGCTCGGGTGCTCTGTACTAGTAACTAGTGATGAGCGGGCACTACCATGCTCAAGTGCTCAGTACTCGTAACTAGTGATGAGCGAGCACTACCATGCTCGGGTGCTCTGTACTAGTAACTAGTGATGAGCGGGCACTACCATGCTCAGGTGCTCAGTACTCGTAACTAGTGATGAGCGAGCACTACCATGCTCGGGTGCTCAGTACTGGTAACTAGTGATGAGCGGGCACTACCATGCTCGGGTGCTCAGTACTTGTAACTAGTGATGAGCGGGCACTACCATGCTCTGGTGCTCAGTACTTGTAACTAGTGATGAGCGGGCACTACCATGCTCGGGTGCTCAGTACTCGTAACTAGTGATGAGCGGGCACTACCATGCTCGGGTGCTCAGTACTCGTAACTAGTGATGAGCGGGCACTACCATGCTCGGGTGCTCAGTACTCGTAACTAGTGATGAGCGGGCACTACCATGCTCGGGTGCTCAGTACTCGTAACTAGTGATGAGCGGGCACTACCATGCTCAGGTGCTCAGTACTCGTAACTAGTGATGAGCGGGCACTACCATGCTCTGGTGCTCAGTACTCGTAACTCGTTATGAGCGGGCACTACCATGCTCGGGTGCTCAGTACTCGTAACTAGTGATGAGTGGGTACTACCATGCTCGGGTGCTCAGTACTCGTAACTAGTGATGAGCGAGCACTACCATGCTCAGGTGCTCAGTACTCGTAACTAGTGATGAGCGGGCACTGCCATGCTCAGGTGCTCAGTACTGGTAACTAGTGATGAGCATGCACTACCATGCTCGGGTGCTCAGTACTCGTAACTAGTGATGAGCGGGAACTACCATGCTCGGGTGCTCAGTACTCGTAACTAGTGATGAGCGGGCACTACCATGCTCGGTTGCTCAGTACTCGTAACTAGTGATGAGTGAGCACTACCATGCTCGGGTGCTCAGTACTCGTAATTAGTGATGAGCGGGCACTACCATGCTCGGGTGCTCAGTACTCGTAACTAGTGATGAGAGGGCACTACCATGCTCGGGTGCTCAGTACTGGTAACTAGTGATGAGCGGGGCACTACCATGCTCGGGTGCTCAGTACTGGTAACTAGTGATGAGCGGGGCACTACCATGCTCGGGTGCTCGGTACTCATAACTAGAGATGAGCAGGCACTACCATGCTCGAGTGCTCAGTACTCGTAACTAGAGATGAGCGGGCACTACCATGCTCGGATGCTCAGTACTCGTAACTAGTGATGAGCGGGCACTACCATGCTCGGGTGCTCAGTACTGGTAACTAGTGATGAGTGAGCACTACCATGCTCGGGTGCTCAGTACTGGTAACTAGTGATGAGCGGGGCACTGCCATGCTCGGGTGCTCAGTATTGGTAACTAGTGATGTGCGAGCACTACCATGCTCGGGTGCTCAGTACTCATAACTAGTGATGAGTGAGCACTACCATGCTAGGGTGCTCTATACTCGTAACTTGTGATGAGCGGGCACTACCATGCTCGGGTGCTCAGTACTTGTAACTAGTGATGAGCGGGCACTACCATGCTAGGGTGCTCTATACTCGTAACTAGTGATGAGCGGGCACTACCATGCTCGGGTGCTCAGTACTCATAACTAGTGATGAGCGGGCATTACCATGCTCGGGTGCTCAGTACTCGTAACTAGTGATGAGCGGGCACTACCATGCTCGGGTGCTCAGTACTGGTAACTAGTGATGAGCGGGCACTACCATGCTCGGGTGCTCAGTACTCATAACTAGTGATGAGCGGGCACTACCATGCTCGGGTGCTCAGTACTCGTAACGAGTGATGAGCGGGCACTACCATGCTCGGGTGCTCGGTACTCATAACTAGTGATGAAGCAGCACTACCATGGTCGGGTGCTCAGAGCTCATAACAAGCAATTGAATGCGTGCATCGAAGTGACTTGAGTACCCAAGTACCGTATAATGGAACTCAATGGGGAATTAGAGCATTTTTCTGGAACATCTTCCAGAAATATTGTCTAGTTCCCCATTGACTTCCTATATACTCAATATATGAGTTAAGCATTTCTGAGCATTCGATTACTGGTTATGGATACCCAGCATTCAAGTCTTGTAGGTTTCGCTCATCACTAGTTACAAGCCTAAACTGCTGGCACCTCTGGCATTGTCTTACTCCCAAAGAACAATGTATCAGTGCACCACACTGGTGGCCCTGCCGGGATGCCAACATACGACCGCAACCCCCTGCCTCTCCATAGCCATCCATATGCATTCCTGCTGCATCCTGCTCCGCTCGGGGCACGTGCGAACGCTTCCCTGCCCTTTAAGGGCCAGCACACTATAACCCGGAAGTATCTCTCACACTATGGCTGAGAAGCACTAGGTAGTTAAGGCATCCTCCCCTCAGGGGAGGGTCCTGAGCAACTAGTTTAGTTAATTTAGTTCTTACCTGCTTTCTTGCTAGCTAGTTGTCAGGTCCCATGTCTCCTGTGTCCATTACCTGTACCTGTGCCCACTACGCATACTTGTTTCCCAGCCTGCATCAGCTCTCATATCTGCTTCAACCTTCTCAGCTGCACCTGTCTGAACCAGAGACTGTACTTTGCTGTACCTGAGCCAGTCCCTACCCTTGGAGTGGCACCTGATGTCTACCAGTAGCCAAGCCTATCCTCACTATCAGAGGCTCTTGTGAATACCTGGTAGGAGCTTAGTTAAGCCCCTCCCATATGTTGGAAAGCCCAGGCCCCCCCTGTGGTCTAGTGGGTCCTCTCATGCTCACTGCAACCTTGGCATGTGCCACAATCAGACAGTTAAGATCCAACAGTTTGGTCTTTATCTGCCCCTTTTCTTCCATCAGAGAAGAGACAGGAGACCCCCAATACGGAATTGACAGTGAGCCATTCCTACCAGTGTAGTAATTGCCAAGAAGGTCACTGGCATGCTACACTAATAATCTAGAACTCTATGCGCATGCGCATCACTGCTCCATTCATTGTCTATAGGAGACACCGGAGTGCTATTTGGCTATCTCTGGCAGTAATATAGACAATGCAAGCATCATTCTTAGGATCAATTGGAGACCAAAGGGTCGGACCTCCAGCAAGTCATCATCTGTCCTATGGATAGGCAACAATTTGGTGAGTTGGAAAGACCCATTTTAAAGGAATAAAGGTGCTACCATTTTTGCTAAATTAAAGCACCAATGTTAAAACCAATTTTGTGTGGACTTGTCCCAACTGAAACACTGTTCTGAGCTCCTATCAGAAGACAGCAGTGACCGTGTATGCGCATCACTGCTTTAAGGGTCAGACCTCCAGCAAGTCATCATTTATTTTATGGATAGGCAACAACTTGTCCATGTTAGAGGAATGGAGGTGCTACCATTTTTTGCTGAATTAAAGCTTATGAAATGCTATTTGAATTTTTGCCCTGGAGGTCCCAGCTGTCACGCTGCACTAAGACGTGGCCCGGCGTAGTACAGCGGAGTCACCACCAGGAGACAGCTGAGTAACGTCATGCTGTACTAAAACGTGACCGAGAGTAGTGCAGTAAAATCACCACAAGGTGGCAGCAGAGTAGTCAGAGAGTCGAGTCAGCAACAGGAAATCAAAACAATGTATGAGGAGTGAATGAATTCAGAGCCGGAAGCAAACAAAAGGGTCAGGAGCTGAATGGTAATAGAAAAAGCCGATAGGAGAGACAGAGCCAAGTAAGGGACAGGAGTGTAAGTCAAGTAGTGGGAAGTCCAAACTACAAACAAAGGTATGACAAACGGGATGGGGCCAGAAGAGGACAGACAGACATAGGTTAGGCGGGTGAGGGTGCATGGCAGGAAAGGTCTGGTACCTCAACAGAGCCAGCTACACACATTATGAGACATAGACTATCACTGGCACTAAACCAGAGGTGCAGCGCCCAGATATAGCGTCCTGGAAACCGGAACGAGGCAGGGAGAAATTAACCCCTGACATGGCTAGGCCAGAGCTGGGAGATACCAAAGCAGCAGATACCAGCCTGGATCATGACAGCAGCATTACACAGATGAATCATGGAGTTCAATCTGTTCATGTAATGCACAACTTACCCTGCGGGAGCGGCGCAAGGAAGTCACTGCATCTTATTGTTAAAGATGCAAACATGAGGACATCCTGTGATCAGTTCCTACTGGAAAGACACTATCAAAAGGATCACATTTTGGGGAATATGCAACTGTGTACAATAGAATAGTAATTTGCCTTTTGTCACCATCTTGATGGATGAGCCTCCAATCTGCCAATTTACATCAGAATACCTTCTCCTTCCTTCTTAACGTTTCCCAGCCATTCCAGATGTCATCCTTTCTCCTCGACGCACGTAAATGCATTATAATGAATGTATCTTTTTATTGTCATTGTGGAATACGTCGTCACTCAAGATATACAGTGGATCCCAACGGAAATCAATAAAGACAAAACCGGTGCCGTTGTCTCATTCCGGAATGCAAATGCCGAAATATAGTTTTTATGATTATAGTCGATTTTTACGATTATGGGTTAATTTAAGATGGAGGCTTCTTGGACAGATGCTCGTAGCACGAAGCATCAGATGTGACAAAGTTACAGTTGAATTATTTTAAGCAGGTTTTTTTCTTTTCTTCCATTAAAGAGACTTGTTAGATGGAGAGCGCTTGAAAGCGGAGCGCTTCAGAAGAGAACAGCTTGATGCATTATCATGTAAAAGGCAAGACACGTATGCTACTGATAATATCCAACCAGACAAGATAAGGTCAGCTTTGATAGACGTCTGAGGATAAATGTGGAGATTCGGCTTTACAGTATGTGGCTGCCGGTGTTGGATAGACACCGCCATAAAAATGTAGAACTTCCGGAACTAGAAAAACTATTAGTAAAACACCGTTCGGGCTCACCTGGGGATGCCCATCGACGCACAAATGAGAAACCTTGGTACTGAGAGAATAATAGATGGATTGTAATATGTAAAACATCCGTAATAATCATCACTGAGTTAACACTCAATTAAAACGCAACATCAAACACGACAAGACCGCGGCTAGTGGATAGCGCTCGAAGGGTGTCCCGTCTTGTAGAATGTAACAGCGGCGGACAAGGAGTGTCAGAGTCAGGTGGTTACAATGTAGCAATTCCGGAGCTCCGGTCCTAATTAGACATTCTACATCTGTCTTCACGGGTCATATTAACATCAACAGAACTGGAAATAATTCTCAGATAAATGGTAAAAACAAAGCTGACTTTGATCTCGGGGTCTAACCAAGCATAGTGAATGGAACGAGCTGCAGTACCGGGCACAGCTGCCTTAGATGCTAACGGTCTACTGTTTTGGAGACAATCCCAGTCAATTTGTTAGTGGCCTGGTTTTATGTTATAGATGAGCGAATCAATTTGTAATGTATCAAATTTATCATAAATGTAACATAAAATGTCAGATTTGCCAAAATACTGTTTTCTTTAGGGCGGGTGGATCCGATAACAATGAATCTTGCAAACTGGTGGTCAGGTGAATTAAATTCTTCTGGAATTTTTGAGGAATGAGAAGGAGTTCAAAATGATAAGAATACACTCAGCTGTCCTGAGCTTGCCCTCACCTGTTTACCACCAGTCCTCCGATCATTCCCTCCAGTCTCTAGATATTAGAGCGCTAGTCAAGTCTCATATGGTACTTAGCAACAAGATTTGAAATACAAAAATCTCCTAGGAGACACTAATATAAAACTTAACATTTATTTAAGGCCTTAATAAAAAGTGAACAGGGTCACTGGTAATTGTGATTTTTTAAAAAAGAAAGAAAAATACACACATGTAGTGTACGATCACAGCCTCACACAAGCCATTACCAATGTGTATGATCTATGCAGTAACACATAGTATCTGACTCAAGCCACTCAAGGATCGACACCAATGCATGTGACACATAAATTATATCCATGCATATAATGGTCACAAGAGACCAACTCCACTCCAAACCTAGAAAGAGCCCACTTATAAAAAAGTGGACATTGAAGTGGTCATGGAGAATGAGACCCAGACCTATTACTTATAGCTCAAGAAACCACCCTCATCAACCGGGGGTCTTGCTGAAAAAAGGGTAAGGTCTCACCAAATTCAGGCAGGCTTTGTTAGTATAGTAAACCTACATCAAGTATGCTTGCTTCATTGGTTTACTCAATTGCAAAACGATAACTTCCAAATGCCTTTAAACAATATGGGACAGCCCATATGATGATGTCACATCTCTGGAAGTTTCTGATAGGTTTATTGGCAACATCCGAGATAATTAGAGACACACATATGGATGTATTTTAATACACATCTGAAACACACGGCTTCTTTGTGCAGCATCATGGGAAAGTCAAAAGAAATCAGCCAAGTCTAGTTTAGTTCATCCTTGGGTGCAATATCTAGATACCTCAAGGTGCCTCGTTCATCTGTACAAACAATTATATGCAAGTACAAGCCATATGTGAATGTCCAGCCATCATACCGCTCAGGAAGGAGATGGGTTCTGTGCACCAGAGATGAACGTGCTTTGGTCAGATATGCATGATAACCCAAGAACAAAAGCAAAAGACCTTGTGAAGATACTGGAGGAAGCTGGTAAGATTGTGTCATTGTCCACAGTGAAATGAGTCCTGTATCAACATGAGCTTAAAGGCCGCTCTGCCAGGAAGAAGCCATTACTCCAAAAGAAACATAACAATCTAGATTATTGCTTGCAAATGCACACAGGAACAAAGACCTTCATTTTTGGAGACATGTCCTGTAGTCTGACAAAACCAAAATTTAACTGTTTGGCGATAATGACCATTGTTACATTTGGAGGAAAAAGGGAGAAGCTTTGAAGCTTAAGAGCACCATCCCAACTGTGAAACAATTGTGGTCGCAGCTCATGTTGTGGGGTTGTTTTGCTGTAGGAGGAACTGGCGCACTTCGCAAAATAGATGATATCATGAGGAAAGACGAT